>NC_057855.1:16995000-17165000 GCF_015237465.2 Chelonia mydas
AAACACACCCCATCTCCCCAAAATTGGTTAATATAGCACAATTTTCATCTACCAAATAAAAATATTATTGCTATTTTAAAAGGCTGTTTAATATTTCCCTACCTCTTTGTAGTTTTACAGTTGCCGACTGGCTTTTCTCAAATTTTGTGCCAGTTTTTGGCCAGGCGTAAATTTTTAAGCCAAGTGGTAAACCACTGAAAAAGAAACATTGGTATAACCTTAAGTTTAATAACACAATGTTTGTCTCCAGAATTCTGATGCCTACAATATTAATCTGAACTTTTTACTTAATAGATACCTATTTATTTAAATAAAAGATAGAAATGTGCATTTTTAATAGAAGATTATTTGCACCCCACTGCTTAAGTAACTCACTATCAATGGGTTAAATTATGGCTGAAGTCCCTTATCCTTTGACTGATTCTTCTCTCAGCTATAGTGAGGCATAACTTCTCTGAAGTTAATGAGGTAGTATGAGCATAAATGGTGTGTGAGATCAAAATGACCCCCATTGTTCCTCAGAGTCAAATCCTCATTCCATTGACTTCAACAGATGTTTGGCCATTGAGTTCAATGGGATCAAGATTTGGCCCTAAGTAAATTCCATTTTTTCAGCTTAGTGTGTGTTGTTTTCCACTGTCGGCGAAAAGCGTAAGTGAATTATCTGTTTCTTTGAACCAGCCAAAAATATCACTTTCAGTGACAGTGGAAATACTAAGGGCTTGGACAGCTGAGGGCATGATTCCTATAGGCAGGTATAACTGTAATTTGGAGCAGAGGAGGTTTCAATTCCTTGAGTGTTGGACAAAGAGGGTAATATTGTAATGGAGCAGAGCACTTCATAGTGACAGTTGTATTCCATCTTTATATGGTGGGGAAAAGGGCCCCTCAAGTAGGTTCAAACTAGGAGGAAGTTATAACATCTCCTCAAACAACTAAATGGCCCTGCATTCTGGCAGCAGGGGTGGGTCAGGATGCGGATACTTCCAAGAGGAATAGGCATTAACCTTGTGTACAGCATGCAGTTGATTCCATGAAAGATGCAGTATATGAAACTTCAGAAAATGACCTGGGAGCAAGAAAGAATGTAAGAGTCTTCTTAGGCTTTGTTAGGTCAGTTGCACTTGAGCTGGAATTTTAAATTAAGTTAGTGTGTACCAGTTTTAAACCTGGTTCAGGTAACACAGTTTTAGCCTCAGTAGAGACAGAGATTTGCTCCCAGCTTCTCTTGTATTTTTGTGTAACTGGAAAAAAGCAATCGTCTTCGGTTCAAATAATGTTAAGATGGCATTCTTCTACCTAACATCTGATGTTGTATGCACAGGGTAAGTGTTCTGTGCAACTCTGGCAACACCAGGTTCTTAGCAAATCATTTAGGGTAAGATCCTGACCCCATTAAAATCCCATTGACTTTAGTTGGGTCAGGACATCAACCCTAAGTTTTGGGCAGTGATGTATTTAAATGTGAATTTTAAAGCTCGGTCCAAACAAAAACCCTGGATCTGAACACCCCTAGCTTTGGTGAAATTCAGATCTGACTAGGCATCTTGAGCTGATGTCTAATAAATTTCCAACAGAGGCCCATATATATGATAAGGAGTCAAGGGAAATGAAAACGTATAGACAACTCTATGGGACAAATTCTGCTCTCACTGTACCAGTGCAAATCCTGCTGGAATCAGTGGTCTTTACCATTACCAAGTGGTACGTATGGCACATTAAGTGGGGTCAGTGGGAGTTGCACCAGTGTAACTGTATACAGAATTTGGCTCAAGGTGATCGTAGGTATTTTGTTATACCAAACCACCAGTAGAACAATGTGTCAAACCATATGTGCTCTGCTCAGACACTGCAGTATCCATTTGGGATATAAACTCCCTACACTCACCCTATACCCGCACAAGAACCAAAAGAGTTTCTCATCTGACAGAAATATAGGACATTAGCCCACAGGAGTTCATTACAACATATATGCCTCATTGGGTATTTTCAGTCTCCTTCCTTCAGTTGTATTCAATTATCTGTCCAAATGGTGCATAACTAGATAGAAAAAGCACAGCTGGGAAGCGCAGATAAAGGATAAAAAGATGAGGAAACTTACTTGAATCTTACTAGATTTTACCCACTATCAGGAATGTTCTTAAATTTCCCAAAGGTTAATGCAGAAGGAACCTAAACTGCTCCAGTTACCCCTGTGAGAGCCATTAATAGTCCAAAATATAAAACATGCTTTTGAATGACTATCCTGGGATAATATTTGCTAACGTGATGAACCCTGTAGTTTATGTATCTTGAGAACGATATCATGTCTGTCTGTCTCAGAACGTTGTTCTGTCTTAGTGGTGTGAGGTGCTGGCAGAGTTCCAAAAGTAACGACTGAGTTGGTGAAGATGCTGTGCCTGCACACACATTCTCCTTGGACTAAGAACCCCAGGGTCAAGCAAAAACATAATTTTAATTAAATCAAGAGCTGCTCAAAGTTCCTATTATTAAGGTCTCACCTTCTCCCATAAAGGAGAAATTCACCCAGTGTAGAGGCGTTCCATTCCATTTTTGTCTCATCTATGCCCCATATTAAAGACATTAAGAGTTACATAGGGCCTTGTGAGGGCTCGCTACATCCAGTGGATCTCCATCTAAATACATAAATCCTTCTTTAACTGCCCTGCCTGTCCCTTGAGATGAACCATTCTAGAAGTAGTAACTCCTAGATATTAGTCTGCAGTTGCTATGTTTTCAAAATGCCAATTTAACATAGCAGCAACTGAGCACAGCAGAGATAGGTTGGGAAAAATATTTTTAAAAGGGCCCACAATGGAGTATTGTATGTTAAGGTATTTGTGGGTGTTTGGATTCTGTCATGTGCTGGGTATACAGGACCAGTTTTGAAATGCCTCCTGAATACTAAAGTATATGAAATGTGGATCTTCCATTCCAAAACGTCAATGAATATGGAGTTGTGAGTTACCCTGCCATGGGAAAAAAAAAGGAATCGTTTATGAATCAATTTGTCTTCTGAGCCTAGAAAGGCTATTTTTGAATTAGCCTGGAGTCATACCACCTTCTGCAGTGACTTTCTCTAATATCATAAGCTAAGAGTGTTGTGCTGAGTTCGTACTTGTATGAGAGACCTCTGAATGACACCAGCATGCTGCAGGAATTGCTGATGGTGGTTCAGTAGGAGACATTGTCTGTTCAAGTTGTTACTGAATCTGTGCCACAGCATGGTGTTACGAGCACTTACTAGTGGAGTAATCTTTAGGATTGCCAAGTCCAGACACCTACAATCATAAATCAGGCCCCCAAAACCATGATATTGACTTAAAAATTATGACATTTTAAAAACATAAAAAATTTGCAGTTTTTAAAATTTGCTTTATGGTTACTGAGCCTTTAGGATGCATTTGCATCACATTTTCAAGCTTTTTTCTCTGCAACTAGGAGGCCTTGAATCCCGCTTTTAAAAAAATTTTTAAATGAAAGCTGTGATTCTCACGTAGTCACCTGTCTCCAGGACCTGAATCTGTAAATAAAACATCAAGTATCTCAAGATTTATGATAATATTGTGGTACTCATCTTTTAAGTGAGCTGTGATACCACTTGTGGTCTATAAAAGATCCCACTGAATTTTTTGTGACGGCAGGCATGTTAACCTCTGTGCTCTTTTCAAACTACAGTTCAAGTAAATACAGCAATTCTACCTAATCCCCCACTGCAATTTTAGTGGTATATGGTGTTCCTCTTCACTTCCTGTTCTCTACTGTTGGCTAATGCTGCTGTGCTCTGTAAAAGAGATGTTTCTTTTAAATTCAGAGGTAACTTCACTTCACTGGTGGCAGGAGTGATGTGTTTGTATGTTATGCCTGTCAGTTTGGTATTAAAGCTCCTTGGGATTATTTGAAACTAAAGGAGATATATGTCCATATACTTTGCAAGAAGTTTTGGCAGATAGCAGAATTTATTCTCTGCTTTATTCTCCATATTTGGAGTCAGTTCTTGGGACAGAGTAGCTTCCTTGGAACCGAGCATTGGTGTGTGGGCTGACATTTCTGGAAGAGGGGATTGCCTGCATGCCGTGGGTGAGCACCTCTGTTTCATGACTGGTGAATATGTGTAAATAAAGCAAGTTATTTAGAGAATACCCACATGCTGCATAACTGATTTCTCCTCAACTGGGAAGGCCCCAGACATCTGCTATCCCTTGACACAGTGATGACACTCATGTCAGGAGTGGAACACGGTGTGGGAAGAAGAAGCAATAATACTACTAATACCTCACATGTATGCACACCCCAAGAACTGACTCATAATATGGAGAATAAAGCAGAATGCAATCCCTCTGCTGTCTGCCACAGCTTCTCTCAAGGACTGCTGCATAACGAAACTATCAACAGGATTTCTTCAATGACTAAAATCTTGCTTGAATGCTAATAGAAAGAACTTATAAGACTATGTGTAAAGGTGCCATCCAGTGACCTGTGTCATAACATTATAAAGGAGTTAGGAGGTACTTCATGCCACTAGTATGGCGGTCCCTAGATAGACAGAAGCCTGTGGTCAAATGGGACTTGGGTTCCTCCCATAAAGTGGAGAATCCTACTGCAGCTGAGCCCTAATACAGGGAGAAACAAGTATGCCCCTGCTGTTAAGTGTTGTTCTGTTTCTGGCAGGGATAATCCTCAGTAAATGGTGCTGTTAGTACTGTTTATAAAGGAGTAATCATGTCACATGTCATAAAGCAGTGAGATCAATGTGCTGGGTTCCCTACGGTCATGTTTTCTGGAAGTGACCCACTGTAGGAAGGTGGAACTTAAAGCAGGAAACCATATGATGGTTGTGTGGAGCTGGGAAAGCAGTGAACGAGAGTAGAAAGTGCCTTCATTTCCCACCACCAACTGCAAAACCCCACTCTGAGTCTAGTAGTAAATGTATAGCTCTAAAGTTATTAACAATTTTTCTCTATGCTGTTTTCAGACTAGAATACAACCCCTTTAGTATCAACTAAACCAGTGGTGGGCAACCTGAGACCTGGCGGGCCGCGAGACAGTGTTTACATTGACTGTCCTCAGGCATGACTGCCCGCAGCTCCCAGTGGCTGCAGTTCACCATTCCTGGCCAATGGGAGCTGCAGGAAGCGGCGGCCAGCACGTCCTTGTGGCCCGCCAATAGGAGCTGTGGGTGGCCGGGCCTGCAGATGGTCAATGCAAACACTGTCATCAGCAGATTACCCTGATGGGCCACAGGTTGCCCACCACGGACCTAAACCCTTTCCCCCACAATATTTTATGAAAAGAGGTGATTGGGAGAGGTGATGAACACTTGATAGAGTAAGCACTGCACTTGCATATCAAATCTTGCATGGAGGACCAATGTGCCTGAATAACAGCTTGTTGGTCTGGAGCAGAAATAGCACTTTCTGTAGTGATGACTCTGTACTGTCATTTGCATGAACGGCTATTGGGGACCATTTATGCAGAAAGCTGAAGTGTTTTAAAGAACAGGACAACCATGTAGTTGACTGAAACAACGAGGAGTCTGGTGGCACCTTAAAGACTAACAGATTTATTTGGGCATAAGCTTTCGTGGGTAAAAAACCCACTTCTTCAGATGCCCAAATAAATCTGTTAGTCTTTAAGGTGCCACCGGACTCCTCGTTGTTTTTGTGGATACAGACGAACATGGCTACCCCTCTGATACTGTGTAATTGACTGGTGTTTTTAGTGCATACTGCACTTTTTTTACCAACAAATTCCATAGTATACCTGCCCTAATGGAATTTTACCCCTTAATGAATAGAACTTCTTGTTATGGGATAGCTTAGTGCTCTTAGTATTTTCTCTTGTTTGGCTTTATTAGGTGCTATCTCCCATGACAATCTGTAAAGCCAATTAGTGGAGAAAATAACAGCCATATTAATCTCTTACAGTAGTGCAAGAAAAATAGTCATAATATAATAGGGAAATTGTTCTAAGTGTGCAAAATTATCCACTTTTTCTATTTCATGTTTCTCAATCTCCAAAATTAATGACTTCCTGAAAAAATAAATATTTATCTCTGTACAAAGGGAGAGATTTTATGAATGCTAAAATGTTTTTAAAAATGCACAAGTTCATAATCCTGTAAAAATCCAACATGTTCAACTGCTGAAATGATTTCTGTGCTTCTGTATCTATGATCAAACATAACTAGAGGCAACCAGTTGATTACCTTAAGATATCTATTGACTAAAGTTATAATTAGGACTTTAAAAGACTGTTCACCAGAGTTGAGAACTTCAATAAATAAGTCCCTTAGCTCTCAAACTTTCTTCTGATGGCTTGCTTTCAGGTGTGGTCACAAGTCTCAGAATAACCATTGTATAGGTTTATGATGAAATGCTCGCTCATGGTCCCCCAGGGAAGCAGCATTGACCACATAGTCAAGGTCAAGCTCTGCTCATACCGTACTGTGTGATTGGAAGCATGAGTGGGGAATGAGGGACAGCAGTGGAGCGATTGAAACAAAAGGTGACAGCAAAACTTCACTATGACCTATAGGCCAAGAGCCTGGTAATGTAATCCTACAGGATTTCCTACCCTGCAGGGTGAACTCCGTTGAATAACATTGAGTTCCTGTTTAAAAAATGAAAAGGACAGTCCTTTCCTGCAGGAGAGGTAGGGTATTAAGACTATAATTCCATACATTTTTTTCCTTCTCATTATCAGAACATCTTAGGTCAATCAATGTGCTATACTCAGGAGAGAAAGCTAGAGGGGAATTATGCTCTGAGCACTGAAATCAACCCTTAAGTATCCCCCCCCGTAAATTTCCAAAGGAACAAAATAGGGGAGGGAACCAGTAAAAGCCCCCAAATATTCATTTTAAGTGTGGTTTATTTTTTCTAAAGCATCAGAGATACAGAAAAGAAAGGGGGAAGGCATGGTCAACAACATGTTCATAAAAAGTTGAAGATTTAATATTCCAACATACAAGTTTAATGGGCCTCAAAATAGCACGTTTAGGCTTTAAATGTTGCTGTGTTCTCTGTTGATTTTTTTAAAGCTTGTTCCATGCCCACTAGCTTTGCAAATTTACATTCTCCCTCTCTCCCTCTCCCCTGCTCTTTCTGTTTTTCATTCGTGTTTGTTCTCCAGGCATGTTTTCCTCAACTTCTACCAGGCCTAGTCATAACAAGCTGAACACGGCATGAAAGTTCCCAGCCTTATTTTAACTAAATTAACTACACTTATAACCTCAGTGTCAAGGCTCTGAACAATGAAAGCTTGCCACTGAACACATGAAACAAAAATGAAATTAGCCAGCAGTAGGCAACTACAAACAGCTGAGGCATTCAATTGTTAGCCATTTGAAGGATTAACTTCTAAATCATGTAGAGCTCCCTTGGTAGTTTAGCTAGTTGGGCACTCAAGGGTATATAAAAACACACTTTAAAGTAGAAATGCATTTCTTCACCTATAAAACAGAGATTTACTGGCAGACTGTGATATTATTAATACCGGATTTTCTTGCCATCATCTATGGTACTTAATCACACTTTCTTTTACTTTCTCCATACACTTTTGTGCTGGGCTCCAAAAGAGAGACAGTGTATATGGACTGTGTATTTGGAGATGGATGATACCATTACCAAGAAATATATTTTAACAACTTGCATTTTAACAACTGCCTACTCTATGAAATCCTTATATGTGAATTACTTTCTCCTACTAAGGTTTATCCACCAGATGAACTGAATATTTCACTGGTCTTAAAAGATTTTTATTTGATTGTTACTCCACTAATAATTAGGGAGAATGCCCCCAAATCTCTTTGCTGCACTGAAAACTGCAATGTGCCAATAAAAATATATTTCTAGTGAGCTTTGGTACAAGTTTTCTCTGGTTAGTACATTACAAAGAGTCACTAAGGGCCCATTCAGAACTACAATAAAGGAGACTCAAATTATTGTGGTTATATGCCCATTTAAAATTGTTTCTATACAATACGAGAACATTGTCATGAACCTATGGAATTTTCATAGGGAAAAATGTCTCCAACTTCTTTAATGATTCATTCAGACAAGACCCTGATGCTCCCATATAAGTGTTTAATTAGAATGATGAATTTTATGGGAATCATCTTTTTTTAATGAAAAGCATCTGACAAAGATAGCTACTTTTTCTTTGCCTAACATAGATTTGGTAATGGAACCACTGAATCTACCAATCACATATGTGTTTGTGTGTGGGTATATAATTCGCAGAAGGATTCCAGATAGAGCTCATTTAAAAAAAAAAAAAGCTGAAATAAAGGGAAAAAAACTGTAGAATCACCAAGAAAACCTAAACAAATAAAGTGCAAACAGAGAGTGACAAGCACACTCAGCCTCTGGATTGGTTATGGATGAGACGACAAGTATATGATGAAATTAATGACCCTCTGTCAACTTTTTAGATCTCACTTTTAAAGAGAATGGACCAAAAATCAATAGCCCCCAAACCACTAGTACTCCAGTGAACCAGTTTATCATTTATCTTACTGCTGGCACTCATATAGAAAGTGCAGCCAAGCACAGCATAGAACTTTCATTGGTAGTCATCATTACATGCAATGTTTGAACACTCCAGTTAAAGGTCAAAGGTGTGCAGTACAGCGTCTTTGAGAAGTACCTATTTGAAAGTACCAATATCTGCGCACAGCTTATCCATATCCACAAGCTTATTTTTTTGCATACATGTCACATTTTCCTTTCCTCAGGGGTTTACCTGTTGGCTAAAAGCTGAAAGAGAAGAAGTGCAACTATATTACAGCAGTGCTGGCAGTACAGCCAGAGTTAAGGCTGTGTTGGTGTTTCCATTATATGCCATGATTCTCAAAATATTATGTCTCAGCTATTTCCAGTGGCACCGGGCTGAAAATCACTGGCATATGAGCTGACAGCTCTGATGAAATTCGTTCTTTTCCCAAAAAAAAAGTTTTAGTGCCATGTCAAACATCTGGTTTTTAAATGGGTATTTATTTTAACAAGTTCAAGACAGAAACTAGTGGAATTTAAAATATATGTATCCTGTGTAACTTTGCAGGTAGCTAGGCTTGAAAGTAAGCGTAGCTTTTTTGCCAGAGGGGATAGCTTAGCATCAGGTTCAGAAAACATGTGTTAAGAATACCTTAGTTTCAGATATGGAAAGCCTATTATTATCGCTATTTTTTATTTGTTTTACAGTAGCACCTAGAAGGCCCCAAAGTGAGATCCGGACCCCCTTTTGCTAGGTGTTGTACATATACATAATAAGATACAGCCCTCGCCCTGAAGAGCGTACAGTCTAAACAGAAAAAGACAGTCAAATGGTGGGGAAAACAAGTATCATTATTGCCCTTTTATGGATGGACAGCTGAGGCACCAAGACTCAGATACTCAAAGGTATTTAGGTTCCTAAATTCCATTGATTTCATTGGAAGTTAGGAGGCTGAATACCTTGTGAGGATCTGGGCCCAAGAGAGTAAGAGTAACATTTTCAAAAGCATCTAAGTGATTTAGGAGCATCAGTCCCAGCAATTGCTTTCATATAGAAAGTCTGCAGCAAAGCTGAGAACTGACTCCTCATTTCCTGAGTCTCAGCCCAGTGTGTTAGTCTTTCAAGACTCCCTGGAACTGCAAGCTCAAATCCCAGGAGGGCTGACTCAAGCCTTCGTCCTTTCAAGGCAGATCAGTTGAGTTCTGTGCACTCTGTAGTGTGTTTGTGTATTTCACATCAGACTTTATAACGGGAAGTCCTGCCTGCTGTATAAGGACAGTAAGGATTTCATTTTCAAAACGGCTTCTGCCAGGCTTCCTCCTGAGTGCGCGCAAAGTTGTACAGCCACCTACATGCATCTGCTCTTTGCAGAGGAAAACGACTGCTCGTGCACTTTCGATAGTGGTACCTTCACATGTGCAAGTGTTAGAATTGGCAAGCTTGCAGGTGCAAGTGCAAATGTGCAAATGTGTGTAAATGTGCAGTGTAAATGCGCATGTATGTGTGTGCTCAATTTTACATGTGCATGTGTACAGGATCTAAAAATATAACTCTTAAGACACGAAGGTTCTTTTTGCAAGAATTGGGAGGAGTTGTCCTTGGATAAAATATCCCCTGCTAATAGTGCTGTGAAGCATGCTGGGTTAAAGATGGCTGCTGCCCTCCACTGCCCCAGAGAAGGCTGAATTTCATTGGTGGTGTGTGTTTGTATAGATCTTTATCGATATCAGTTTATCTGTCTGTGTGTTTATGTAGCATGTGTGCCAAAGAGAGAGAGTTTGAGAGCTTTAGCATGAAAGGCAGTATGTGAATGTAAGACTTTATCTTAGCAAAACCAAAAAAGTTATTGGTTGTAGCTAAGTTATTTAATTTTAAAGATTTGCTACTGAACATAAAAAGTAGTTACATTTCAGTACATTTTATTTCTTTTAACTCTAAAATGGCAATTGCTTCCCGAGGATTTGATTGTTGCAGGAAAACAACATCCAATGATGATGACAAAATGGACAAACTGAAGCAAATCTGGACAACAAGAAGGGTTATATCTATTTTAAAAAGCGTAATGTAAGTGTAATGAAAGACGTGGCCAAAAGCATCTCTACTTCATTCTCTGGGGTTCCATTCTCCCATGAATAATAATATAGCATCATACTTGACCCATATGGGCTATTAGCCAAGAAATCACTTACACACATGCATGACTTCAGTGGGACTACTCATGTGCTTAATGGTACACATATGCTTAAATTCTTTGCTGGATTGTAGTCTTATTAGGGGATGTCAAAGTAGTTTAAAAAGTTTTACAAGTTCCATTATCCCCATTTTGCAGAAGACAAACCTAGGCACAAAGAGTTCAGGGGATTTACTTCAAGTCACCCAAGAAGTTCCACTTTTATTTCTGGCAGCCTGATGCAATGGCACTGTGGGCCTAACTTTCAGAACGACAGGAGGCCAGGACTACTCGCAAAAATACATGTGCAATTGTGTGGCTAATCCCACAGTTGTCAAAATGGAGTATTTGCATATGCATATTGAATATAAGCAAAATCAAATGACATGTTAGGGACAAATGCATGATCTGTATAAAACATTGCAGGCACATTTTTGGCACACATCTCCAGGCTTCTGCCTTGCTGAAAATCAAGCCTTCAACTTTCACATGCTGATGTGTGGCATGACGTGAAGACACAAATATCAGCGATGGGAGTGGATTGGAGTCACTGCCAAGGCTGAAGGAAGTGAAAACACACCTATAAGAGAAGGGCTATTGCACCCATGACAGATTTGCATTTCTTGAACTGTTTAAATAATTATTTAATTCTACGAGAGAATAGTTTACTAAACAAATGTGGTGAAATACTGTTTAGATTTTGAGTAGCAAAAATGTGCTTGACACTGCACGTGCCTGTAGGAAGTCATAGATTTTGACTTAATGGGCTCAGATTCTAAATAGAGTGATAGCAAAATTCATACCCATCATACAGTGGGAGAGTGGAGAGTGGAAGGTTCCATATCAAAACAGTGGTCACTGGAGTTTAATTCAGTTCCACTGAAGTCAGTGGCAAACTCCCATAGTTGTTAAAGTGGAGGGTGGGTCAATCCTTGGTCATTAGGATTTTTTTTTTTTTTTTGAGAAATGCAACATGTCATCTTAGCACTGGAAAAAAAAATTCCGTCAGTAGGAATAAAAAAGCAAGCAACATTTAAAATATTCAGTTGACATTTTTTCCAGCATATTAAACCCATATTTTATCCTGAAGAGTGAATGGAGACTCTTTAGTCACACCTATCAGATCCTTTGTTTTTTTGTACAATAGTGTTTGATACCAGAACTGTGCGCTTACATTATGTGTTCTTTCAAATTGAAAAGGTAATTTGCTTCAAATAGAACAATTCTCGTGTTAATAGCAACCATTTGAAGTGCACCATTCTTGGCTGGTTTCTGAAAGTGAACATGCCAATGTGTTGAAAACACATTGAAATAATGTGTTTAACAAAAATTCTTATTGGTATTTTTTGGCATTTTGTTTCACAAATAAACAAGATCATTTTTTGGTAAAAGAAACTAGGGTAGCACTGCTGTTATTAGCTGAAGGTTTGGTTTGTTTGGCTTTGTTTACCTTGAAAATCAGCCAAATGAGTGTCAATGTGGCAGGAGTTTAATTCCAAAGAATAGCTGATAATTTGCAGGACTAGAGATCTATAAAATGTGGTTCTGATTTTGTCATCAGATTCATGTATGCATGGCTCCCACAGCAGTTAATAGAAGCCGGTGCAGAGTTTGGGCACGTTTTCACTCATTCCCATAGAAAAAAGAGAGAGAGGCTCAAGTGGCAAAATTCCGATTTTGAGCCCCCCAAATTCAGCACCTGTTTGGATCTATGGTTGTTGTTTGGTTTATTACAGGGCTTGATCCAAAGTCCCATTGACTTCAGTGTGCTTTGGATCAGGCCCACGAAGAGAAGGGCCATCCAGAATATTTGGCTCCACTACCAAACATTCCTAAAGTTCAGGGCTGCTTTGAGCCAGGATTTTGGGTTGGGCCAATATATCGAAGAGGCCACTATTTCTTCCCCTACTTCTTTGACCAATACAAGGATAGAAGTATTTTGTTTATTTAGCTGTGCTTTTCTGTTTCACTTAATATAAACTGTGTATTTTAAAACTGGCAAAAGGTCTGTAGAGAACATTAAAAGCTAGGCTAAGAAGAATGAAAACTCTGAGTCAATTTAACAAACTAAACCTTGGGTTCCTATTTCAAATGGATTACAACACACACATTTTAATTGTATGGGTCAAACTGTGATCCCCTTACTCACACTGATGCGACAACACATGGTGAGTTTATTCACCTTGTGTACCAGGTCACAATCTGGCCCTGAATTAACTAAAAACTATTCCACATCCTCCTGTACACACAACTCCCACTGGATTCAACAGAAGCTATGTGTGGATTGTGTGGAATTGGACCCACTATAATTAATTAGCATCTGCATCTCCAAAGAACAGTTGGACTCCTAAAGGGATGCTTCCCATGTCTTAAATCAGGGGGACCTAGCTATTTTACTGCACATTGCCTAGTGTTCTCGCTCTTTGAAATAGAGCATTGAACATGTTGTGTATATTATGACTTAAAAGCTTCACTGGAGCTGCATTTCTGAGAGTTGTATTCAAGCTGGAACTGTACCACAATTCATCATATTAAACTTCATTTGTTGGAAGCCTTACATTGGAGTATGGGCTCGGTCTCTTAGGCAGTGCTTCATATCTGTATTCCTCACCTATAGCACCACACGCCACTGTCCTTTTATTTCTCTGTGGCTGATGTAGATACTGTATGAATGGTGTGTTGCTGCATCAGGGCTGGTGAGCCTCCCCATCCTGGTGAAAAAAATTAGTCTACTATAGCAGTAAACAGAAACAATAATAAAGTGTCCCTGGTTCTAGCTGGTGGTGTGGAATGGAAGGAAAGAAAGATATAAACATGAATCATGATGTGAGATACTATTGCTCAGGCAACTACTTCAACATCTGAGTGCACCGAGGCAGAACAAAGGCTTAAGAATATTCCTAGGACCCTTAAGAGACTTGTAAAGACATTGCAAACTTGTCAGTCAGCCGGAGCTGCAGGAGGAAGGAAGGATGCTCTTTGAGGGGTTCGCCCAAAGACAACTGATGTGTCTCAGCCTTGGTATAGGTAAGGTGGCTTCCAGTTGAGGTGAACTGCTTTGGGTAAACCTGGTTAAAAAAACAACCATATGGTTAATACAAGAAGCTGTCGAAGGTGTAAAGAATGGCTAAGTAAGTGAGTGGGACACCATTAATCTTGGTTTGTTTCAGCACTACATCTTTAGCTGCTGAAGAAAAAAAGCCTTGCTCCTAGCTCATAACCTGAGTGTTAAAACTGATGTCCTCCCCATTAGGGCCTGTAAACTCATTAGCACATGGCAATTTATCCTCTTTTATTTCTTCTCAATTATCCTATCATCCATTGTATCTGGATCTGATTACCCTTTCCCAGAGTCAAACATTATCTTGTAAATCATTTGCTTTAAGTCTAAGCCTGCCATTGCATTGCCCAGGATTTGCTTAGGCAGGTAATAAATCAATTAGCATTAAACTTGTGGCGTCATCAATTTTCTTTCCTTGTGACTAGAAAAAGGAGTATCTGAATCTTGCTTTGCCATATCAAATTTCCTTACATTGTCCATACTGAGATTGCACTCTGTTGTTAAAATCCCCAATGTCAATACATTTAGCACTGAAGTGAAGAGGAAAGGTGTTCAGGGAAACCCCCATGGTCCTGAGTCAGTGGGTTTGGATCAGGCCCTGTGTGAGAGCATGTAGCCCAATCGACTCCCTGTCCTGTTTGGGGGTTGGGGTGCTACTGTAAAATAAATATTAAGTAATAATTATGATGGTCTGAGGCCTGAGACATCATAAATAAAGCTAGGTTTATGTCACGGAGGTCACAGAAGTCACAGAATCTGTGACTTCCAGAGACCTCCATGACATTCTCTGCTTCAGCCCCAGGAGCTGAGGGAGTGGAGCTGGCAGCCAGCGGGGCCCCGGGAAGGTTCCAGCGACAGGCAATAGCCTCCTCAGGGTCCCCCTGCAGGGTTCCAGTGACAGGCAACAGCCTCCTGAGGGTGCCCTCTGCAGGGTTCCAGCGATGGATGACAGCCTCGTGTGGGGGAGTGAGGAGGGGGGTGCCTGGAGGTGTCCAGTTTTCTCTTTGGGAAATATGGTCACCCTGCAGCTCCCAGCTGCCGTGGGGGGTGAGGTGGGCCCCCTGCAGCTTCCAGCAGCCACGGACAGAAGGGGTACCCCACAGTTCCCAACCACCACGGTGGTGGGAGAAACCATGGAGCCACAGCAGCAAAAGTCACAGACAGGTTGTGGCTTCTGTGAATTTTTATTTATTGCCCATGACCTGTCCATGACTTTTACTAAAAATAATCATGACAAACTCTTAGCCTTAATCAGAACTGTGCAAGTAACATTATCCATACCTGTCTGATGTTGGGACAGATCTGTTGATGTGTGAAGGCAGCTTTGCCTTGCTCTGCTGACACACAGTGGCTCCAAAGCCCCCTAAATGGGTATAAAAGAATCTTTTGTAAGCACAGGGAAATCCTTGAGTGACACAGAACTGACATAACAGCTCCTATATCACCCCCCTTCCTGCAGGTGATGCAGATGGCATGGCTGAGGTATCCCTTCACCTGAGCAATCCTCAGCTGCTATAATGGGAGGCACAGGTTGGGTCTGGGGACCAGCATGGCACAGATATGTCAGGACAGGGGAAGACACAAGTGCCTTAAAGCCACCTGTACAGCATCCTACTCCTAACTTGTGGCAAGTATCTTGTGGCTGGATACCATGGTTTAGCCCATTATATCTACAGCAAGTGCTGGCAATGTTTATTAGTTGAACTGGGGGCAACTGAGAGTATAGTAAAGAGAAGGGAAACATTTCTTTTACACTTTGTATATAATGTACCATGGTGAAAACAGGAATAATACTATACTCATTGTATAGACTCATCTACAATGTACCATACACACCATAGTCTATTCAGTCTCCTATTTTTCTAGTAATAAATAGAGCATACATGGTTGTGTGGTGCAGATTAAAAGTTTTAGCAGCATTAGTTTAACAAGTTCTAGGCACAAACTAGCTGAATGTGAAATCTATCTATAGCTACATCTTTGCTAAGGAATACCTGATGGTTTGGTGTAATACAATGGTCTCACTTAGAAAGTTCACTCTGTGCTAAGAAAGATTGCCAGCTTGAGAGGAATTCCCCACTTTGAGCGTAGAGAATATCTCTCCATCTGGTAGAATCTTTCAAAATGGAAGAAACTTTTAAAGTTTAACTGGGGTTAGACTGGCATGAATTTGAAATGGCTGCTTTATTCAAGGAACCACAAGTGATTATCCTACATGAAGGATGATAAGTGTTGATGCCACCCGACACCCTCGTGTGTCCTGTGTATGTTCACATTTTTAGAAGAATTATTTTAGAGACTTAAATTTTTGTATTGGTACCATTTTCATATTCCTCTGTCTGCAAAGTCATGCTGCCTTAGTATCATGAGTCCAACTATCCAGGACTTTGGAAGAGAGTAAAAAAGATAACTAATTCATTTTATAAGCAAGTGATCTAAAAATACACAGTCAGACTTGCTTAGCCATGATGACTCCATACTTCAGGGCTTAAGCCAACCTCTAACTGTTGGAGGTTAGGAGAAAACCTGTCATCCTAGAACTGCCTATGGCTGGGTTTCTTGCATCTTCCTCTGAAGCAGCTGGTACTGGCCACTGTCTAGATGGGACAGATGGACCGCAGGTCTAATGAAGTATGGCATTTCATGTGTTCCTGTGCTACCGTGTGGACCTGGCTGATTACAAACAAATCGGGCTTAGAGGTGAATGACAGACACACTTGAGAGTCATTAAATATAGGTTTCAGAGTGGTAGCCGTGTTAGTCTGTATCAGCAAAAATAATGAGGAATCCTTGTGGCACCTTAGAGACTAACAAATTTATATGGGCATAAGATTTCGTGGGTTAGAACCCACTTCATCAGATGCATGGAGTGAAAATAGAGGAGCAGGTATAAAGCAGCCCCCATCCTTTCATGTATTTATACCTGCTCCTGTATTTTCACTCCATGCATCTGATGAAGTGGGTTCTAACCCACAAAAGCTTATGCCCAGATAAATTTGTTAGTCTCTAAGGTGCCACAAGGACTCCTCGTTATTTTTATTAAATACAGGGAGACCAATCTTTGTTGGTTGGCATTCCTATAGGAAAGTTCTTCTGCCCTATGCTTA
This sequence comes from Chelonia mydas, assembly GCF_015237465.2. Lineage (NCBI taxonomy): Eukaryota > Metazoa > Chordata > Testudines > Cheloniidae > Chelonia > Chelonia mydas. The sequence continues at coordinate 17,011,835 of NC_057855.1, forward strand.
GTTTCAGGGTGAAAATTCAGGTGGCTATTACCGTGGCTTACATTTTAGTATTTGTTTCCATGACCACAAACAACCATTATTGAAAACATACAGTAGGCTGTAAGAAATCTTTAAAATTGAAGCATGATTTAATCATTGTAAAAGTGATGTAAGGCCTGATCCAAAGCCCATGTTGGTCTATGGAAAAATTTACCTTAGTGGGCTTTGGATCAGATCTCAAAACTTTAAAATAAACTATATATATATGAGCTCATCCCCAAAGGGGCACCCCTTTCACCAGGCATTTGAGTTGTCATTACTGCTGTATGTCTGCTGTTTCCCCTTGGAGTAGTCTGACTTGGTTTTCATTGAATTGCAGGTAAATGGACATGTACTAATGTCAGTTTCTTCAAACATTTTCTTCTCCAAAGCAGTGTATTACATCATTTCTTTCTTTTAAAAGTACTCCTTTTGCCTACTGGGCTGATTGACCGCATGGCACTGCAATAGCACCTTCTACCTGAAAGTCTCAAAGTGCTTTACAAAAGATGAATGAATTAATCTGCAGAACATCCTGTCTCAGTCCTTTGTGATAGGTGTTGTTATCCCCGTTTTATAGAGAAACTGAGGCACTAAGAAGATGAATGACAAGGTCACACAGGAGGTCTGTGGCAGAATTGGGTATAAAACTGAAGTCCTGATTTTCAGTCCTGTGATATAACTATGGAACCATCCTCCCTAATACATGTTTATGTCCATCCTAATGCAAAATAAATGAGTGTAAAAGAGAGACCAGGGTTCTCTTCTTCAGTGTTAGGACTCTAAATAGGATTTCATTGCAAGTTTTCATTAAAACCACTGGGGATTCCAAATATGAAGCATTTCCTGGGACTCTTAAAGGTCATTTCTTGAACACTTTCTTCTAAGTACATATGACAAATTATTCCCTTAGCACAATAAATGATACACAACCCCTTTAATTATAATATAGCACTCAATATCTTGAGACATTCCAACGTTTCCTATGTATCCTACACATTTCATTACAAGGAAAGGTTGAGCAGAATTAAAAGGGTGACTTTACACAAGGATTGATAGGTTACTTGTCCAAAAGGGGAATTTGCAGTACAGGTGAACACAAAGGAAACCCCAAACAAGTTTTGATTGCAGAGGAGACTGGGATAAGAGAGTTTTTATTATCAATTGCTTTTAGCCTTATTTACCATCAGGCTATCTTGCCACAAGCATGCTTTTTAGTTCTGACAGCTCTGAATTATGACCATTGTGGGATCCTATCTCATTAACTGGAATGGGAGAATAAAACATCAGACAATCATAAAAATAATTTGGCACTGTGAAACCACTTAGGAGCAGCTGTCAAACAGGTTGGAAGATAAAGTTCTGAATAAAAAGAACAGAGAGAGGTGCAAAGTCCTGCCATATGCTTTCTCTGCATTATAGACTCCTTAATAATATGAAGTGCCTATGTTTATGCAGAATAGGCCAGACACTCCATATATGATATTGATTATGCCTTAACCCCAATTTAGTAAAGACACACTCCTCCTCTTCCTAATCAGATGTTGCAGAAGCAGTTTTCTGAAAATGTCCCTAAATGCCAAGACGTATTTTATCTCTGAAGGCTGTGGCAGGAGATAGGGCTTTGTCTTGCTTGTTGTCATGGCTTGGAGCCCAGTTTGAGGACAGCAAGGCCCCTGTGGGGCTCTTCTCCAGCAGTTTTCATCCAGCAATTCAAAAACATACATCTTTATCAAGCTGTTGTTGTCAGACAACATTAGATAATTAATAGGCCATTTGTCAGCCTGCACAAAACATGTTAAAATCCCAAACACAATCAGGATAAATATAGTTGCCTGCTCTCGGAAGGCTTTTTGTTCTGTCATGCAGTCATTGTAGGCAGATATTTACTATTAAACGAGACTCATTATTAATCACATCTAATGTTAATTAATTAAACGCGTCTGTGCATTGAGGGCTCTCTGTGACTTTCAGTTGTTTTAAGAAGCTAATTGGTAATTTAGCTGTTTGCATGGAAGTTGCTGTTTCTTTTTTGGTTCACGTTGACTTTGTCAACTTAGCAAAATATCTTCATTTAAAAATACTGTACTCACAAAATGAGTAGGATTTTAGCACATCCTCACATTAAAGATATACCCACACCTAAACTTGCTCAAAGTTTTGGGGTGTTGAATCCAGAGATTTAGTTCAAACACAGCTCTAATATCAGCAGTGCCAACATTAGGGTAGGTACCTAGTTGCAGAGACCCCTGGGGCATTAAAAGGCTCAAGAATTCAAGCAAATGGGAGGAGATGATGGCACTGCCATACTATCCAAGTGGAGCCCAGTGGCACCTATTGCAGATGCCAACCAGCTGGGAGTGGCATAACAGCTCTGGATAACCTTATAACTAGCACCATTCCTGATCATTAGGAGGATTGTGGCAGATTGATGATTGCCAATATTGCTGTTTAAAAAAAAAGGAAGCCTGTATATTTTTGTCCTGATTCTCCGTAGACCTGCACTTTGTCTAGTCCTTTATATCTGTGCAAAATCAATACCAGGTGGGTATCAGATGATACCAGATTTCATTTGGTTACATTTTGTACCCAGTTTGCACTGGTGTAACTGACTACCAAAGGAGAAGGGCTTTAGAGAACCAGACCCTTAAAGATGACTTTATTTGAACTGTATTTATTTCTTGTGGAGAGGGATGAAATGCAGAATTTGCCAAGCGAAGTTAGATAAAATCCACGTGGAAGCCCACAAGGCATAGCATTGTGAGGTTTCTACAGACATTTTGCTTGCAAAATTCCTAATGACTTGAATGGATGGTGCATGGGTACAAGGGTTGTATGATTTAGCTCAAGCGCTCCTACAAGCTGCCAGGCTGTCATGTATTTGATATAAGTTTTGCCATTACATTTTTCTTAATGCATCTTTTGCATTATATGCATAAAGTGTAATGTGTGTGGTGTTACAATTGGCAGCGTAGGGTGACACTGTGACTAAGATGACAGCACGTACAAGAGTTTAGCTCGCAGAACAGTGAAAAGCTGTTTACTGGAAACTTTTGTTTAATTATCTGATCCTGTAAACCCTTTTCAGGCAGAACTTCCATTAAAATCAACAGGAATTCTGTGCATAGAGAACTTGCAAGATTAGTCCCAAGCATAGCTTGTATAAATTGTCTTTCCTTTATGAACCAGTCACACAACTGTATTTGGTGACATAAGTCTATAGGATGCATGAATCCTTTAAAATAGTGAGTAATACAATCACCCATTAAGACATAATTATGTAGGTGACATATTCATATCCAGATCATCTAACTGCACTCTGCACTCTCCTCTTTGCTGTGTCAATATTTGCATTACCAGCCCCTATTTCTGAGCGCCTCTACATTGATCTTACATTTATTTTGGCATAGAACATGGAATACAAGTTCTTACCCTAGGAGAGAATTTGCTTTAAAAATAATTATGATTGTTTTTGACTTTGAGAAGGCCTGAGATACTCTTGGGAAAATCCTCTCCTGATGTCCTGTCTACATATGGAGTTATTTTGGAAGAGTTATTCCAGAATGACTATTTTGGATTAGCTCCATGTGTGGGTACTCTTGTTCTGTAATGAGTGTCTTTTTCCAGTTTAATCTACTTTGAAAGCTAACTGCACATGAAGTTTTTCAGGAATACTTGTTGCACTTTAAATTCACACTCTACCTTAATTCAAATTAACTTTCAAGCGTAGACAGATCCTTACTGGGAGATTCTGCGTAGGTGGTAATGGAATAGGCTTGGCTGCATGTATTTTCAAGGGCCAGCCTGTTCATGCTAGGCAGAATGGCACACTGTGGATTGGGAGAGATCCATACCAAGTGGAGACCCTCCATGTGCACATTTGCCCTTACCTCCTCCAGCCTAAGCGGATCTGAGTGGAAGGACTCAGTGATGTTTAGACAAGCCTGAGGAGAATGCATATTATCCCCTTCTCTCCGCCACCCTTATATCCAGCAGAGCTCACAAAGGAAAGAGAATATAGATTGGGTTTATGTCACCTTTCCTTCAGAGCACCCTCCACAGTGGGGACACCTGTTTATGAACTGCCTTCTGCATAGAGCTTCCACACCAACGACCCTGGCCTCCTGAATCCCTGGGGATCTGCAAGGCCTTGGTGCATGTCCAGAGCCTGTGCCATGTGGCAGTAAAACCTGCTGCGTGGCAGAATTGCAGGATTAGGGAGAGGCCATGACCCAGTCACTACTAGATGCTTCTTAATGCTGCTCCAAAATGGAGCAGCCTGCACACTCATTTAGCACATGATACAAACTGCAGCATTCAAATTACCCATCTGGGCCCTGGTCACCCTAACTAGCTAGCTAGCCACCTCCGTGGGCTTTGATTCACCAGAGATGATGAGAGTGGCCCCCCTTTCTTATAACAGTCTTGAGTAGCTATTCTTCCCTGTAATTGCACAGATGCACTAGCAGAGAACAGGCCACCTCTGCCCCCTTCTACTCCCAGGGCATTGGTGAAACATATGGGAGGATATGGTCCATGGTATTTGCTGGCAATTTCAGGCCATTAAAACAAATTCTGTTAACTTCTTCTGTGACCTTAACAAAAGGGCTTATCGCTAAGGAGCTCTTAGTTAGGCACCTAAATAAGTTGCCAGATTTTTGCTTCAGAGAACCTGGCCCCAACTGTGGGCGCTGAGTACTTTTGACAGTCTGGCCCTAGCCCTTAATTTTTTATTCTTTGTCATTAATTTATACATACACTCCAAAGCATATGTTCTCTCTCTCTCTCTCTCAACATACAAGTGTGTGTGTGTGTATATATACATATATACACACACACACACAGCTTCTGTTTTTCAAGATTTACTAATTTCATTTTTGGGTGGGGGGTTATTTTTAACATTTTTTAAGTCTTATGTAGATGACCAAATCTTTCTCTTTGTATATATTATCATGAGTAATCTAGTACACTTTAATGTAGTACCACTTAAAGTGCATTAGGAAACCTTTAGTGCACACCAGCAAGGTCTACATGGACCAATTAATGCAGTACATCTTAGTACGTTTTAGAAATCAGACCCCTGCAGTCTGCTTTACTGCTCTGTGTAGACAAATCCTTTAGTACAAATAACCATTTCCACTGTTTTCCTGGTGTTTATTGGGTAAATACAAATTTCCTATTTTTTTTTTTGCATTGAGAATGTTTTATCAGTGTTTATTGGTTAGAACTGAAAATCAGAAGCCTGATATAGACAGCTACACACACACACACACGTGCACACATGATGCATGTATGCATATGTGTACACACAGATATATATATATATATTTCACAGACCTATATTTATAAATATAATTTGTGTGGGCAAAGTATTTCCTGCACAGATATACAGAGAATAAATAGCTCATGCACAGTATAACTGCAGAATTTAAATTGTTTTATTCCTGCTGAAGTGCTGAGATTGAATTATATGAAAGGGGGAGTGATGACAGAACTGAAAAATATCCTTTAGCTAACAAAGACCTGAGTTGGATTCTAACTAAACCATTTTCAGTGTCATTAGAGAAGCTTGTTTGGCTGAAAACACAAATGTCCTATGAAGCTGAAATGTATTCTGTCATAATAAACCCTGCATTAGTCTTCAATTAAATATATTTTATAGGCATTTCTGATGAACACATGAAGTCTTTGGCTTTTGAGAGAGATTGGTTGTCATATGTATCTGTAGCTTAGAATGCTGAGTCTTTGGAAGTGTACAGACCTCACTTGTTTAGGGCATGTGGCTCAGGAAGCAATGCGATTGACCATGTTGGCTAGAGGCATTATCTGCATCTGGTAGTTCTTGGAGCTCTCTGTGTGATAGAAAATGAACACTTCCTCCTGACAGCACAGCGTGGCTTCTTCCACTGTCTGCCTTAGCACCCTTTTTGTCATCTCTCCCCCTCTCTTTCCCCCCCATGAAGATGTAAGCTTGCTGTTGTCTAAAGGGGAGGTAAAGGTTTTTCCCTGGGATGTTAATTTCAAGGCTGAATGGTTTCCAGTCACTAGGCCTTGCTGGAGGTATCATTCAAGACTTGCCGACAGGCAGCAGGGGACCATTTGTCTCACCTGCAGGCTACATGGCTTTAGGAAGACGATGAGAACTTTCTGAAGGCTCTAAATCTGCACCTGCATGTTTCTAGCATTGCTCTGTTTATCTTTTAATCCTTTGCCTGATTTTCTTCCTAGTGGTATGTGTTGAAAAAATGTGATAAACTGTGTATATCCAACACAATCTTCAAAAGATTCAGGCTTATGTTTTTAAGTAGGTTTAGGCTACTGTTTTGAGCAGGAGATGTAATTCAGAAATAATATTTGTATTGGCTCAGGGCTAGCAAATATACAATCAAGATACAAACCAGAAACATTTTCTTTCAGGCTGTAATGCTGCTTTAGGAGGAAGAGCTATTTTATGCTCCAGATACATGAAGAAGCTTCTCTTATCTGAATTGTAAAGTTGTGAAATTCTCTTTCAGACAGAGGAGAGAACAAAGTTACTGAAACAGTGTTGAAACATACTGTTGTCTCCTCTAGCGTAAATTTCCTGAGAAAGGGGTGAAAAGCATAGCAATAATCATATCCATTGAGAAGAAAGATTATGGAATAAATTCATATTTAAGTTTCCACCTGCTCTAAAACAGCAAGCTCTTTAGCTGCCATAAGTCTGAATTACAACTAAATTATAAAAGGACACAAAAAATACTCTTTACACCAAAACACAAGTTCACTGAATCACGGAATTATTATGTAGTTGTATCTAATGTTGATCCATAAGGGTACACCGTCTGTTTCCATACAGACTTTGAAACAAGCATACCTACAGTTGGGTAATGAAAGATTCAAGGCTACCTAAATTCTAAAAAACATGAAACCATTTCAAAACAAGAAATAATTCTAAAGAAAATTTGTATTAGTTTGATTGATTATCTTATTTTAATCCATATTAAAGCTTTAAGTCTTTAGGTGTGGCTCTTTAGTTCTAACATCTCATAAATTATGGCTATAATGAAGCAGTCATTTATCCTGAGCTGATGATAAATGGCTTGCCCTAGGAGGAACTAAAGAATAGGCAAGTAGATCATTTTCATATTTGGTGAAAACAATATTAAGTACCCAGACCTCAGTGATTGCCCTAATAAATGAATAATCTGAGGTGAGGGGCTTGGCAGTCAGTGTAAAAAATAACCTGAGCTTTCTCTGTCATTTGTCAGGCTTTGCTATGACAGCATGCATTATGGGTAAATGAGCAATCAGCAAGAACTATGTTATGGCTGGGATGTTTTTGAGAAATTTATCATATGCATTGCTTGGTACCTTTAAGACCTTAAGGCTTAATGGCTATAGTGCATGACTGCTAGTGAACATAGTTCCTATTTACCATCCTATGCTTCATTTACATGGGATCCCCTCCCCCCCCTTTTTTTTAACTTACTATGTGAGTGAACTTCAGTTAGTATTGTTTCCCAGACCTACTTTCCCTGACACACTTTGGTCTTACCAGCTCTGTGTTAATTATAATACTCCAGTGCAGTTTGACTGCGGAATTTGGAAGATGCCAAGACAAATGAAGTAGTTATGCCACTAGATACGAGCTAATCTTGTTACACACAGACAGAATGTGTAGGTATAAAACCCTGGGGCATGCCAGAAGTCCAGTAAATGCTCATCTGTACTACTTGAGTGTTTTGGGGAGTTAGCAAGTACTACTTAATTAACCGTAAAACATTCAGGTACCATGTAGTGTTCGCAATCCTAAAACATTGGCACATATCTTGATGGCTAAAAAAAGAAATGAACATATTATATAATCATGCAACATGCTTGAAAGCAAGCCCAGTGATGTGACATGTGAATCAGTGCATTCTGGGGGATTGTGAGTCAGTGTGACTTGGTGTTGTTCAATGTTCATATTGAAAATGCACACAAAAAGTTGCCCTCCGCAGCTCAGGGACTGCTTATCATTTTGTCCAACAAATGCCCTCTCCAAATTATTGTAATTGAAACTATCAGGATAGAGAGGAAAAGAACACACTGAAACTGCAACTTCTGTATCCCTTATCACCAGGTATACAGGGTCTATGGAGTAACACTAAGCTATGTTCCCAGCATAAGCATTTAATTGAAGTATAAGAAGAGATCAAATAAATTATTCATCCTAGAATCTCACATGGCTTTACAAACACTATCTCAGCTTCACAACAACTCAGAGAGATGGGTAAGCATTATTAGGCTCCACTTTGCAGAAACTCAGGCACTGCAAAGCTAAGGTTAATTTTTTGGAAAGTAGCTCCTTGACCTGGGTGCCTCAGACACTGGGAGCCCAACTTGAGACACCTTGGTCTTAGAATGGTTGAGCACCTACTCAGTGGGAACTGCAGATGCTCAGCACCTCTGAAAATCAGGCCTAAAGTGGCTAAGGCTGGTCACCCAAAAATTGAAGCCTCTAAATTGGTAGCCATTTTTGAAAAATTTGGTAGCCTAAATGATTTCCTCAGGACAGTGGCAGAGCTGGAAAAGGAACCCAGGGATTATAGCTGATTCCTAATGTCCTGTTCTGATTGTTAGATCTCTCTTTCTCCCCAAACAGGTAACTTGTTTTTAAAAGCCAGTAGGAAAAGGGGTAAGCAACCAACTGTGTATATTCTTTCACTTGCTTTAAGACTATAAACCAAACGTTGATGTAGTATCACTTGAACCCCCTTCCTGGAATAGATTATTGACTGTATGTGATTGGTTTTCTACTAATTTTGTTTTTAAGGCTTTTGGAAAACACATTGATAAAAGTAAATTTTAAAAAGTCAATTTTTAATATCAGACAAAATAAAAATCTACAAGCCTCATGTTTTGTATGTGACAGCAAAGATTGTGGCGGACAGGGGTTAAAAGAAGTTCTTGCCGGCTGCTGTGCTTTCTATTCTTTCCAGGGCTTGACGCTGAAAGGTGCTGAGCCATCCAGCAAAGCACTTAAGAGCTTGCTTCACTTTAAGAATGTGAGTCCTTCTGGTACTACAAGCACATGAAGATTGCCACTGACTTTAAGTTATGCATGTGCTTCAGTGCTTTTGCTGCATTAGGGCCAGAGCGCTCAACACCTTTCAGGATCAACCCCCCGCTAAGAGTCTTTTAGAGCTCAGGCCCCTCACCTCCACATCTGCTGCTCCTCTCTCTCTCTGCTTCCTGAACAATCTGTCCTTACTCTGCTGCTCTGCCTCCCTCACAGCTACAGCTGCTTTTTTATTTTCTGTCATAGAGGGACTGAGTGTTCAAAAATGCTCTGATCTCGGCATACTGAACATTTGAATGCCAGCCGTCTGCAGCTTTCAATGTCTCTTAACCTACTGCCACTTATACCTTTCACTTCTTCTTAAGGAAACAAAGTCAGAAGATTAAAGGACTCCCAATTTAGCTTTTTGAATCGGAAGTGAAAGTTAAAAGGAGACCAGCTGAGCGTAAGCGCTATTGAGAACTGCAGCTGGGCCGACTCTATTTAAAAAAAAACCAAAAACTATTTCTTGCTTCTGATCCGAGAAACCTTGTGGATGCAGGAATCTGACGTCTGATCAGTGTATAGTGGCCTTTCTGTTTAAGATGAAAGTTTTTATTCTGCACTGTTTTGGCATCACATCACTGAATAATAAGAAATCTCTAAGAGTAAGGCCCTGATCCTGCACTCAGATACCCTGACACCCTTGTGAGAGAACCATTGATTTCAGTGGAGATCCATGCAGCCACAAGATCTCCTTATAGGACTGGGGCCTTGGAGTATGACTGAGAGTACAGTATGTCATTGTTAAACCTCAGTCAGTATGTTTCACATACAGATGGCCCAAATTGGAACATCTCTCAATGAATTTCAAGAGATGGAGGGAGTGAGTATAAGCAATTTGATTTGCATCACTTGATCCAAACTTCACTCTGTAATTTTGATGTACCAGCATGGTAGGCAAACTACATATACTTTAGATAGCTAGCTAGCTTTGATTCTGGGTCAAATCCCATATCAGAAAGGTTGTATTTTCTGGCCGTAGTTAGGTTATTACAAAAAAGAGATTACAACCAAAGATGAAGACCCTCCCACCTGACACCACCTGGGCAGTGGGACTTCAGTGCAGGCCAATGACTAGGGGTGGGATTTTCATAGGGCCTATGGGAGTTAGATGTCTAACTGCTACAGACTTTCAATAGCAGTTAGACATGTAATTGCCTTCTGCCTCTTTGTAAATTCCAGTATAAGTGCTAGAGTCTGGCTCTTACTCAAGATTTAGAATGATGTAGTAAATAAACATCAGTTTTAAGATGCTGATGTGAAATCAAAGACATTTCTTTACCAAGTAGTTACTCTATTAATTTACAATAATTGTTTGTCTAAATCTCTTTGAGCCTGAGCCAACGCCCATTGAAGTCACTGGGAATCTTTCCATTAACTTCATTGGGTTCTGGATCAGGCCCTTAAGGAATCTTACTTGTAAGTCGTGATTGTGATAGTTTATTTCCCTAAAACAAACAGGATTCTTCTTAAAGCTCTGTTTATGTATCAGCTATAGTGAAAAACAGAGTTAGCTGAGTGGGGAGTTTTGATATCTCCGCACAGAAGGAAAATGAAAAACGTATTAAATGATTCCACTTGTCAATCAAATATTGTCAAACTCATTGTAACAATTGTTTTATTTGTCCAGATTTGAAATCACTCAAAGAGTGCCACAATAGGAGCTACTGGGTGCTGAGCTCTTTTGAAAATCTGAGGATGCTGAGTAAAGCTAGTTGGAAAATGAGTTTTTTTGTTGTATTTTTGCTTTTGGCATGGAAAGTTCCAATTTTTTGGAAAAAATCAAAATCTGAAATTTTTCAGCCAAAAAATTAAAAATTTCATCTGAAAACTACAAAAAATTGATTCTCCAATGTGGCCATGGTGCTTCATGGGAGTTGTAGTTCAAGTGAGTTACATCCCTGTTTCTTAATGGGACATGCTCCCTTGCTGAACTACATCGCCCACAGAAGGATATCATGCTATGTTACATTTTGTAGGCTTTTAGAGTAACTTCGGTAGAACCCTAATAACTCATCCCTATTAAATTCAGTAGGCCCTTTCCATAATGATGTACTTGAATACAACTTACAAACAGAGAATTTGCTTGCAGCTGGGCCTTGAACTTGACCTGTAGGATTGATGTCATTCCATTGACTCTGCTAGTCATTAAAGCTTTACTTGGGAAGTCTCACTCAGCCCAATAACAAGTGTAGAAAATGCTTGGAAAGAAATTAATATGGGTTCTCTATGAGGAATAGATGAACATGGCAGAGGGAAGAGAATAGTTTAGTTGCTTCAAACTGAATAGATCCAGTAGGAGATAATAGGCCTAATCTATTGCATAAAACAATGTAACAAATCCACTGTGGTACACATACCTTGGCGGCCTCAGGAATAGAACTGGTATCCTCCTTCTCCAAAAGCACAGGTGTCGACTGTTTGAATTAAAGGATCATTTTTATTAGTGCTATAAGGACTGTAGCACACAACTGAGCAGTCCTGATTCTGTCTTGTAGAGGGCAGTAGAGAGTGTGTGCTTGTACGCCCCCATCCCCCATTAATTTCTGCCTAATGCCTGTTTATCTAAACAACAATTTACTCTTGGGGGTTGGGAGTCAGCTGGGAAGGTCTGTCAAATTAACGAGTTAATCAGGACTTGCTCACTTAAGGTGGATGGTTGATGATTATTAAGCGAGACAAGAGAACAACCAATGGCTGTATATGCAAATGTGAAAAGGCACTAACATTCTGTAACTGAGAAAAGAACCACTGGAAATGCATTCTTATCTGCACAGAAAAATTGAAGCCCCCTTGCATAGACCTCAAATGTAGATTCAGTTATACTGGTATATAGGTGCATTGTACTTGTATAACTCTTCCCATCTTGGAAGGGAAATAATCTCACTAGTATAGTGATACTGGTAGAACTGTGGCTACACAAGGGGTTGCACTGGTATAACTATTTTGGTAAAAAAAATCAAACCTCAAACCAACATAGTTCTACTAGTACAAACTCTGTGCCCAGACCAAGCCTACTTTAGTCCCAGCTGAGCAATAGCCTCCATAGAAATCGGGTAGGTGGGACAAAATCCATTGTGAGGAGAAAATCAATTCATGATTGTATGATGAAGGTGCTCAGATTCTAGGATGACAAAGTCCATGTAAGTAGATAGATAGATGATGCATTTATCTCTTTATTATTATTTTATGTGGGTGTTCTGAGTCCATCCACACCACTGCTAAAGATGGGGATTGCTGCCTATTTAATACAGACTTCTAACTCGTTGATAGATAGATAGATAGATAGATGAAGGCCACTTCTTTTGACACAATCAGTTTTCTTTCCTGTGTGTTTATTACCACTTTCTCTGACATATTCCTCCTCTTGCATTATTTCCTCTTAGGCAAGACTATGATCTATTTGAGACTATTTCCATATTGATACATAACTTCAAAGGTTTCTTTTTATTCAGTCTCAGTGTTTCAGTCCTGCAGGGGCTGATCTCCCTATCCTGTAGGGAGTGGGAAAAGTGGATGAGATCTCAGTAAGGCTTTTCCTCAGAGCTCTGTGGAAAGCCAGGGCAATCCATGATCCCAGCATCACCACCCTAATTCCCTGCACAGCCCCATCAGGACCCTACCATCATGGCTTCGGAAGCCGGTGGTTGTCCCGAAAATCCCCTTAAAGGGGGATGCCCACCATGAAGGGATCTCTGTGGAAAGATAATACAGCCTGGGGCTGTTATCTCCTCACCCTCATTTTTGCTGGGCCAGAGAGGGATGGCGTGGGTATTTCCCAGTCCCTGCCCATTCCTTGGGTGAGATGCAGCTAGGCCAATTTACACTATCTGAGGATCTGTGGATCCCTGGGCCAGCAGAAAGCTCTATTGCAGGGTCCAGGGGAAAGCAGCGATGCTGCCCTGGAAGCAGCTGGACCTCTGTTTCATATGGGAGGGGTGTGATCCACATGCATATTATGGGGATATGATCAGGTCCCTGCTTGGAATTGTAAGACCTTATATTGTTTCTTAGTTTTGTGCTTCAGGGAAATAATTTTAAAGTAGTAATTTGTAAATGATGGGTCTGATCTTGCACATACTTTGCAGGATCAGGCCCAGAATATCTAGCACTTATAGTATATAGCTTCCTCTGACATTTTGATGTTATTTACCTGAGATCTATTGATTTTAATATTAGGAAAAGAGAGAATAATGAAAAAGGTAATAGACTGTAGCATTCCACATGCAAAACAAGAGTTACATAAATGTGTATATAGCCATCCCTAAAAAAAAAATAGATACAGTTATTCTAGATACATTTCTATATAACCAGTTACAATAAGAATATTTTGTCATTTAAAATAGTGCATAAAATGACTTGAAAGGATTGCATATATCGATGCTATTAATATTCCTAGAAGTTTATCATGTAAGTTTCACTATAGATACATCTCAGCATCTCACATCTATTTTGAAACTGAATTAACTTGGCAAACTGAATGTTTCAGTTTACTGTAATATATTAAATAACAACACTAATATGGCTGTTGACCGAAATAATGGAGGTAGGAACCCTTCTAACATTATTGGTATTGTTCCGACAGAACAATTGTTTAAATTTCTTTTTACATTGATGTATTTTGGAGACCAAATGTTTTTTAAATGTTTATAACAAAATAAAATGTGTTATAAACACCAATTTGCTTTTAAAATAACTTCTGATAAATGAAATGAAAATCTGAATACACTATTTGCATTTATATCCTGTAATTGTTTATATGATCATAAACATCAGTAAAAGGAAAAATGGGTTGAATACACAAAACTATCCAGTATAATCCAGGGACATTGCTATGGAAAAATTTCTCAGTTTGATGTGACTCTCTCTTTGACAGTTCTCCTAAGGTAGGTTATTTTGAAGAAAACATATGTTTCCATTTTCTCTCCCTCTGCTTCCATTTTAGTCCCCAGGCTCCACTAGGGTCACAGCAACATTAAGGCTTTTGTCACTGTGATTAATAGCTCTTTAGATCATCTTTAATTCACTCACTAATGACTGAGGGTCTTTCTGCTCTCCAAGTAATCGGGTGATGTATGAGCCAATAGTACACCTTGTGGCAGAGGTGAAAATCATTCAGGCAATGCAAATATTGTCACGGGGACAAATGTTTTCCCTGTTAATAAAAATTAATGAATTCTACCCAGGAGCTAGTTAAAGAAGCCATGGTGAAGGAGCTCCAAGCACAAGCAAGTTCTCACTGCTTGGAACCATTAATTTAGTCTTTCTAGATATGTGAGGATAATTATTATTAGTATTTCTGCATCTGCATAATAGATGAGACAGTGGCAGGTTAATTTAATTATACAAATACATTGCACTGTAGCCAGACCTGTCTTTCAGTTTCTTGGGCATACTTGCTGTTGTTAACGTTTGCATCATTATTTTTCTTTACCATAGTTAAACCACAGGTTTCTACCCATTGCAATGGTTTAGTGAACAAATTCCAGGATTTGATGCCTAGTTAAAACCAGCAATTATAGTGGTCAGGATTTTTATAGCTGTAATATGATGTAATGAAGTTTTTAATTTGAAAAAGTCCTTGTAACACATAATAAAAGGTTGATGAAAGAGGCTGGAAATTACTAAGTAGGATGAATAGTTTTGTGGCAGGGAGTGGGAGTGAGAGAGAGAGAGCGAGAGAGTGAGTGTGTGTATGAGAGAGCTTTGAGTGTCTCCTTATATTTATTGAATGCTTATAAATTTTAAAAAAATCAGCCCCTTAAATGGGTTGCTTTACATCATAGCATCTATTCTGTTTGCTGTCCTATCCCTTCACCCCAACTCGGAGCCACCAGTGCACAATGATGTCGGAAAGGTGTGCCTGTTATTTACAGCCTGAACATGCAGTCTGGCTAACGCTGCTGTCTTTTTGTTTCATTTTCATAGTCCCGGAATCTTTCTTCTGGTGACAAAAAGCTATTGTCTTCGTGGAATAAATATTTCTGAAATACGTACCAATCCCAACCCTATTATTTTCATCTTAGAACAAGAAAACAGTAAACTTTTTAAAGACATAATTTTACCTCTCTACAGTACTTATCTACAAAGGAGCATATTACTGAGATGGGGAAAGAGCTCTACTTGTTACTATTATTTCTGGTCGACACCCAAGGAGAGTAGCTAATTTGTTCTTCATTAATGCCAAGGACAAATAAAAAAGAAAGGACTGAATTATGCATTTACTTTCATTGTGCCTCTAGCGGAGGCTTCCACTCCCCATCATTCTCAAACAGAATTCCCAAACCTTTACTGTGCATTTCATGTGGTAGCATAGGATGCAATGTTATGGTATTAAAATAAGATGAAATGTATTGGTGTATCTTAAATGAAAGCAGAAAATTGCATGTGTCCCCTCTGCTGAAGGGAGGATGGACAGTTGGCTACAATCAGACTTTATTTATGCTGTGGCTTAATGATACTCTTCAGTTGTTAGTTCATAGAGGCCTGGGCCAAAACTTAGAAATCTGAAGGTATTTGAAATGTGGACCTAGATGTGGGTCTTTCAATTATGCAAATAGTCTCTGTCTTTATAATGACCTGAGCCAAAAAACTGGATCTGAACACACCTGCATTTTAGAGAGTTCAACTTTTGCCCCAAAGTTACCAGCTTGAGCTTTTCCCTATAAGATTATGTTCTACAAACTGAAAATATGTACTTAGGCCAGAATTTTCAAACATGGGTACATGATGTTAGGCTCCTAAATCCCTGCTTGAGCCCAAAGTGATATAGAGCCTGAGCCAAAGCCCCCTGATGTTTATGGGAATCTTCCCATTGATTTCAGTGGGTTTTGGTGCAGACCCTTACAGAGGTTGTGAGCACTTACAGGGCCCACAAAAGTCAAAGCACCCAAGTCTGAAAATATTTTCCTTGCTAGGTTTGGTCTGAAATCTGTCTGTATTTATGCCCAGTGGATCATGCAGGTATTCCTATGGGAAGAATTTTACCTTTTCTCTATGCGTATGCAAGTGATTATACTGGCATTTGTATTAAAAGTTGTATGAATTAATATAATTAATATATATTTACTAAGAAATACCATATGTGTGGTAATAACGTGTACACAATAGTAATCAAACAATATATTGTTTTACCTGATAGTGTTAAAAGCAGTTATTAAAATAGTATTCCATAGTAATAAGTCTGACCTATGTTTTAAGGGAAAAAATTAGGGATGATCTTTCAGTATTCTGATTTGGGATGAACCCTTATCCCCCAGAAACTTTTGGAAAATTTAGATCTGAATTTCACAGCCCACACCTATCTCTAGAAAAAAAAATGAATTATAAGGGGCAAAACTGGTTGAAAAATGGGAAAAAAAATCTGGGAGAAATTTCATATAATTTCTCCCCCTGTTTTTCATTGAACTTTTGAACTTTCCAACATTTTCCAACAACCCTTAGTAAGAAATTACTGCAGTTCATTTGTTGTCTTTCTAGCTATCTAGTACACAGCTCCCATTTAGTCACCTAAATAAGGACCAGATTGGCAGAAGTGCTGGATTTTCAAAAGAATTTAGCACCTGGCATGCTGAGTTCTTCTGGAAATCAGGCCCCTTATTTTGATGCCTAAAGGAGAACGGATCTTTTTGAAAATCTGGACCTAAAAGGTTTCCAGACTGTAGTTGTCATTGCTTCTCGACATCTTTAGGTCTGTCTGCACTGCACTTTTTTTTTTTTTTTTTTGGAGAAATCTCCCACCCTTTCACTGCCCCTACTTCAGCTACATTGATGGGAACGCTAGTGTGTTCGGGCCTCTGGCATTCAGCCGCATGTTTACAACTGAGTCATCTAGACCTTCTCTGTGCAGGGGTAGGTGACACAGTGCTAAAAATGCCAGTGCTCTGTCTGCACCAACGTTACCACTGGTGTAGTTGCACCAGCATTAGTGAAAGGGTGGAGACTTCCCCCCAAAATGCTAGTGTAGATATAGCCTGACATGCAATTTGAAGTGTACATGCCCTTAATTCAATTCACTTTACACAGCTTCACTACACGAAGGGTTTGGGCAAATGCACGTAGCAGGAACAACAGCATTAGCTTTTTTAGCCTGTGGGAAGGCTAATCCTGTGATAGACAATTGGAATTTGCATGGATCTTTATTCAGTTAAGTATTAGAGCTGCTGTTTAGTTGCATCAGAAATAGCAAAACATTGGTTTCTCTGGTGGCATATCTAGGGAGCTTAAAAGAGTGGAAACGGGGACTACACCTGGGCTGCCCGCTGGTATACTGGTGCCCTGTTCCCATCCCTCGAGGTAGGGGTGTGCCAGTTGGTTGGCCCAGGGGACATGGGAAGCAGAGGTAGCTTTGACCCCAGCCCTGATTCCCTAATAGTTTCTAAATACAAGGCATACAAAAGTGGTACTGTCCTTAACCAGGTAAAATTTCTTTTGATGTAGTGGGAGTTTTGTCAGATTAAAATCTGCAGGATCACACCCAAAAGAAATATCTTCTCTTCTTAATTGTGCTCCTGTGGAATAATTTTTAATCAACCAAAGGCTGCATATTAAGTTTATATATTTTAAATTAGTTAGATAAAAAGGGGGAGAGTATTTCATTATGACACTAAACTGTCTGGATATTTATGATAATTAACTGACAAGGAGCAAGTAACAAAATAAAGGATTGGGGGAGTGGAAAGGTTTCAATACAGCAGAGGAGATAGTAGCATAAAATCAGATAGACTCTGTCCAGAGGAACTTGTGTTACTTTCTAAACAGGTCTAGGGGTGGAAAATCTGATGAAGACCTCAAGGATGCTCTGAGTCTTTCCATTCTTGGTTTGTCTCCTTCAAAGCAGATGAGCTGAATCCCAAAGAGTCCTCATGGACAGGCTTCTATGGGGATGGAAGAAGAAAGGCAGCAGGTCACAAATGTGGCATTCCTCCCTCTTGTACCGTGCAAGCCAGGATCTGTGGGTGCAGGCTCCCTCCCATGAATATATGCAGATGGGAGAAGGGGCTGAAGATTTGTATAAGAAACATACACTACAAACTGCAAAACCCTACAGGATCTGGTGGCGGATTTATTTAGAATGACTGGGTATTCTTCTGCCTAAACAGCACTTGTGATATCATTTCTGGCCTTACTTTGAACTTGGTGTAATAAAGAAGGAAATGAAAACGAAGGTAAACTTAAAGTATTGTTTTACTCTAAATGCTTTCAGTAAAGGGCCTTGTTATCTAATGATTGGTACTAGATGGCTGGTATAAATCGTGCTGTTTGTTCTCTGCACTCATGGCTAAGGAAAGCAAAGGCAAAAGGAAATCAATTGGAAGTTGCAAGTAACAAATGAGCAGTCCTAGGCAAGCAAAGAGATGGTGAAAATAGAGTATGGACATACATTACTAGGAAATGCGGTTGTGACTTTTTTTCTTATTTACAATATGCTGCATATAATGAATATTTGTATGGGGGCAAAGCAGCTTAGGCCATTAAGTGTGTAGAGATGCTTCATTATTGTGTCATATTTTGGACTGTTATTGGAAGTATTTTTTTTTCAAATTTCTAAAAGTTCAGGTAGTCCATATGAGTGGGTGGGAGGGGCTGTCTAATTGCCCTCCCAGATCGATCCTGGCCCTCAATTACCACGCTAAAATAATGGTGCTCTGAAGTCAGAAAACTGATGCCAGAGTTATCTAAGGGATATGTAGCCCAAATCCCTGTTACCACGGTGTTGGGGAAATACACTTCTTAACTGAGAATAAACATAGACAGACACCTGTTGAGAATCCTTGTGAAGGCTGCTTCTACAGGCCAGATTTTCAAAACAGCTCACTGTGTTTTGGATATGACTCTTTTCTAAAATCTGACTGTAAGTGTCACATAAGAAAAGAACAACTGAGTCAGACCAATAGCACATCTAGCCCTGTATCCTATCTCTGACAGTGGCCAGTGCCAGGTGCTTCAGAGGGAATGAACAGAACAGAGCAATTTTGAGTGATCCATCCTCTGCCATCCAGTCCCAGCTTCTGGCATTTTGAGGTTTAGGGACACCTGGAGCTTGGCATTGTGTCCCTGAGCATCTTGGTTAATAGCCACTGTCTTCCATGACAGAACAGAAGCTGCTGGGTGCTGAACACATCTGGAAATCTGGCCCCTGGTTAGCTACCTAAATGTGAGCTGATCTCTTTTGAAAATCTGGTCCTAGATGGGGAAGTTGAGCCCTTGAAAATCAGACCCTCAACTCTTGAAAATGTAGCCCCATGTGTATTTCATCACTAGGGATTAGATCCTGCAACCGCTGATTGCGGGGTGTAATGCTTCAGGCCATGGGACTGCTCATTATCATTACTGTTTGTATTGTAGTAGTGCCTAGGAGTGCCTGTCATAGACCAGAACCTCATTGTGCCAGGCACTGTACAAACAGAATGAAAAATGGTCCTTGTCTCAGACTTTGTAATCTAGGTAAAAGCAGCAAAGAGTCCTGTGGCACCTTATAGACTAACAGACGTATTGGAGCATGAGCTTTCGTGGGTACTCACGGTATCAAAGTAGTGTTCATGGTAGTAAGGATTACACCCTGTCAGTGAGCAGGACTGGGCTCTGTGATTGCCAAAAAAGAGAAAGGGCTTGACCAGAATAAAAGAAATGAGAACCTTCCAGCCTATATTGGGTTAACTACAGAGGGGGATGAACTCTGCACCTTTGGGCTTGAAAAAATGTTGGCAACTCTGTAAAACAGTGTTTAATTTACACTCATCTCGATACTTCCTAACTCAGTGCCAGGACCAGAAAAATAACTGACAACAGGCTCCGGGAGAGGTGCTGTTCTCTTCCTAGAAACACAAGCTGCTGACTGCTTCCCAGCTTTTGCTCTGTCCGGAGAAGCCTGATGAGAGTGATCGATCCCTTGGAAGGGCTGCAGTGGTTTACACTGCCAAAATGGACTTTGCCAAGAGCTCCTGAGCTCTAACCCTGGCTTTTTCCCAGACATGTTTGTGGCTTTAGGCAAGTCATTTAACCCCCTGCCTTGGTTTCTCCATCTGTAAAATGGGGATTATATTGTAACAAATTTGTGGTCACCTAGGACTTGATGTTTGTTGTCAATATGCTGCACAACGTGGCCATTCAGTTTCACAGAAGCAGTGAGCCCAGAACTCAGTACAACCTGCTCTGCCGGCACACGTCCCTCCTGCTTGAACTGAAGGAGCATCTTCATTAGCTGCTCTCAATATGTGGCCTATAAAGTTGAGCAGTTCTGATTCCGACACTCAGTTCATTACAATATTATTTTGACAGACACAAGTGTCATTTATAATTAGTGTTTGGAAAATGCATAATATTATTGTTTTTATTGTATTGTTCTCTTTGTTTTAGGGGTGTATTGTACATGTTCAAGTCACTTGTCAGAGGTACACATGTGCAAATCTGAGAGCAGAATTTTGCCTTGGTTTTTTTCGCAGGCTGAGGCAGAACAAGGATCCCAGTATTCCAGCCTTACAGAGCTGTGTCAGAGGTCCTGAGAGGACCCGGATGTTGTTGTCCCCAGTGGGTGGGGAGTTGTCATGAAGGACCTCAGTGAGCCAAGTAAAGATCATTGGGGGAGGGGGAAGCAGTGAAGTGCCCCATTCAGCCACCCCAATACTTCCGTTCCTCACTCTGTCATTGTACTGTGCCATTGTCCTCACTGCTCTGTTATCCCTCTCTATACCCCACGTCTCTCTAGCCCATCTCCTCCACTTGCCCCTCTTGAGGTCTGCAGGAATTGAGCACCTTAAGAAACCTGCAGGAGGCAGCGGTGCTGGAACACTTTTTAGAGTGGGGGTGTCTGCACCCCCCACCGTCCCCAAGAACTGGGGCTGGGAGCAGGGCTGTGGCTCGGGGAGGAGGGGTGCGGACAGGTGTTCAGGGGCCGAGGCTGGGGCCACAGCTGGAGGCAGGTGTGGAGCCCCAGGAGCAGGGCCAGCAGCGGAGCCCTAGGTGCGGGGCTGGCAACTGGGACCCTGGGCACGAGGCCAGGCGCAGAGTCCTGGGCGTGGGGTCGGGAGCAGAACCCCAGGTACGGGGAGCCAGGGCTGGGAGCGGGGCCAGCAGCCAGCACCCGACATGTGGGGCCAGGAGCGGAACCCGGCATAAAACCTGCAGCATCCCCCACACCCCTAGTTCCCACGCCTATGGCAGGAAGTGTGGAAGGACTAGAAGGAACAGCAGGGGCATTTCTCCCCACAGCCCATCTAACTGAAGAGATGGATCCAATAAACTTAATTTTAATTGCATACTACTTTCTGTTCCCAAGTTAGGTTCCTGCTATGTTTTCTGTTAACTTGTTATCACTAATAAGTGTAAGAGAAATCAACAGGACTCAAATTGCTAATCCAAAATATGGGAGGGGCCTTTTGGGAGCTGCTTTTTTGGAGTATTTGGCATGCTTTTTAGTGATCTGTAAGGCTCATTCTGCATAGTTTTCAGCTATGGCAGATATCTGGGAATGTGCCATGGCATATGCAACACCCCATATTTCCCCCCATGCAAAATGTTGCAACCTCTGCATTTTTTAAGGGACCCATTTTCTTGATGGAAAATCTATTGAAAGGGGCACAAGATGTCAGACATTTATGATATGCAGCATCAGTATTTGTAGGATATTTTATTCTGTAGCAATCTTTCTTTGTATCTGCCAGGACACTTGTATTCCAGAAGAAACATGTATCGTGTATGTTCAGTTACGTTAGATTCTACAGAGTCATCCTGCCTTTATCGGCCAGAATATGGCATTGTGGATCAACAAACATACTTAGCATAATCCTAGGTATCTGGCTAACTAAAATACCAGTTGAACATTGATCATGTGTTTGAGCAGTGTGGATAAGTTAAGCCACCCTCACAGTCCAGTGTGAACTTTGGGAATATATGTTTTTGATATTGAAACATGTGTAGCTTTTTTGCCGTCTATCACGCACAGAAATTGACAAAATAATAGAAGTAAAACATGAGGCTCTACTAGGCCAGAGGAATTAGGGTCTTTATTACGTAAATTTATACACTTTAATTATTTGCCTGGAATATGTCCTTTTTGTATGACTCGTGTGTGTGTGCGCGCATGCACATGTGAAAGTGGGGTTTGATTTTACTTTTCTCATTGCACCTCAACTCAATATACTGCATTATATTGCTGGAGTGCATGTGTTCTATAACCAAATCTGAAACTCCTTCAAATGAAACAGGAACTCCTGCCCCACCCCGCCCCCAAATAATCAGTAGAAACTGGCAAAAGCATTAAAATATAAATGAATCATAGAGTGAGAACTAGTATGTCAGGAAAACGGCGTAACTAAAATGCCTCTGGAATCTGTAGGATATGTGCTGGTACAAGGGGATTTCTAAGTCACGGTTCATTTACAATGTCTGTTTCCTCTCTCAAGGAAGGATTTCTAATAGATTCAAGGAGACTCCAAGCTCTTAGTAAGTTTTGCTAAAATAAAGGGAGCTCTGTGAGTGGGAGACTTGTTTTGTTTATGGAGAAAACTTGACAGCCATGTTTCACATTGTCTCCCCTTCAGAAGAACAACCTTACTCTTTCAAACCTTGGAGGAGATGGAGTTTTATACAATAGCTTCTGCAAAGTCTGCAGCCGAAAGGTCATGATCTGTGGTTTTAGACTAACTGGAGATTGGCTGCAGCCTTCCCAGGCAAGTCATAGCAGTAACCTGCTAGAAAACCCATTGCCAGCCAGATTGGAAAGACATTTAAATGGCGTACAACTAGATATCAGGATTTACTGCTGCAGATCTGTTCCACTGATGGGATGTTTTGCCTGTTTTATAACTAGAGCAGTCTCTGCATGATAGGATTTTCATCAAGTATGAGCAGCTTTGAAGATTCTTTGGAGATTTGATTTCAGGATCAGTCTTGAAGATGGGTGAATAATCCCCCAAATGTTCCCTGAATATTCTCTTTTGTTATGAAATAAATTTGCTTTGCAGCATGTTCCTTTTCCACAAACATTCAAGCAGATTTTACTGGTCAAAACATTAACTGAAAGCATTTTTAAATTCACATGGGCAAGTATTTGTGCCAGCAATGCTAATCTGCTCATGTGGTCAGGAATTGGAAACAATGCCATGTAATGCGCATGACCAGTCACAGCTAAACAACACAGCTGAAATTTTAAATATTTCTGATCAATCAGTAGTGTAAAAAAATACCAATACCTATATTTGAATAACTAGTATGTTAAAAGAAATCACAATCTGCTTCAGGATATTATGTGAATAGAAAAAAAAGTCAAATAAATTGTTACCTGTGAATTATTCACACTCAGCACCAGTCAGTCGAAAACTATGGACCAGATACTCAACTGGTGTAAATCAACATACCAGATTTACACCAACTGAGGATCTGGCCTTATGTATTCTCTATCCAGTCCCAGGTGTATGTGAATTAGTGGTTACTTGAATATTTCTTTATTTATATGACAGTAGCCTCATTAACAGCCCTCCACATTTTGCTCAGCTAATTGTGAACAGAGAAATGGTAATAGATTTCTTAGTACCAATGCTTTTCAGATAAATCCATGGCTTTTTGGGTATCTTGAGACATGAGAATCTGCTTCTTCTGTAGATAAGAGTTTGGAGTGTTGTGTATTTTAATTTATGGCATGGATGCCTAGAGTATGGAAGAGGTACCTAAAGAGATTTTTTAAAGAAATAAATACAAATAATAAAATTAGGTCACACTGACTAAGCAGACTCAAACCGGGTCAGTACACGGAGAGGATCTTTCCAAGGAATAGGAAGCAATGGGAGTGAGTCAAAATGTGATTCTGTCTTCTGAATTAGTGGCCTAGTCCAGTGCCAGAGAATGCTGTATTGCCAGGGGTGCTATTTTTTAAACAAGACCTTATAACTTTTGGTTACAGTGTTTTTGCAAGATCCCAATTCACTAAGTACTAGCTCCAGTGTTTTTGTGGCCATATTACAACTTGGATAATTGTAGTCTCCCTACCTAAAAATTTCCTGAAGTGTCAGTTGATTGTCTTATTTTCTGTCTAAACTTTCATGAAGTAGGAACAAATCTGTAGCTGCCTAGGATTTCACAGCTGTCATTGTGTTGATGCCTCTACCACTGGAACTATAGGAGAATCTTTGTTAGCTGTTGCTGTATAGGGCTTTTAGTACAAAGCTGAACAGTTTTGATTCTATCCAGTAGAGGGCAGAACATACACATGCTTACTAGTTTGTTCATAACAGCTTTATGCTGGTGGATAGTACTGCAGTTAAAGACTATTGGGAAAAATAGACTCTTTCCTCTTCCAGACTAGTGTGTTTTGTAATAAGCCAAAGTAGTGAATCACACAGCTGCATTTTGACATCTCTAGGCATCTGTAACAGAGAAATGATTGGTAGTGTTCCTAAGTTTACCAGAATAGAATTCATTGCCTACTCTGCTGATTGGGTCCTCTAACTGAAATCTTCCATCATTAGGATGCAAAACTACTAAAGCAGTTTGTTACAATATTTGGGGCAATGCTTGAACAAAATGAAGCTTTCCTTTCACATATATGGTATGAGGAGGTTAAATGTGTCTGTTGGTACAACTACCTTACTATGAACTGCTTCTAAATACAAAGTAAATGAGAATAGGAAGAAATTCCTCAAAAGCACAAGGATCGTTAAGGAAAGCTTTTGCTTCCATATTAATGACCAGTGTGCTTATCTTTTAGGGATAATGTATGTTCCTTATAATATGTTAGAGTTCTCCAGCACTTTCTATCTGAAGAGTTCTAGGTGCTGACCCAGCACTCATTGAAGACAGTGGGAATCTGTCTGTTGACTTGGGCCAAAGTACTTTACAGACCATGAATTAAGCCTCATGATAAATCTCTGAGCTAGGGAAGCATTATTATCCCCATTTTACAGATGAGGACACTGAGACTCAGAGAGATTTCATGAAACTTCCAAGGTCACACAGAAAGCCCGTGACTGACCCACGAACAGAACCCAAATCTTCCACCTTCCAGTTATGTGCTCTTATCACAAGACCTGCCCACCTTTATAGTGTGGAATCACTTACGTTTTTCTAAACATCTCTCCATTGAGCAATGTTGCAGTTAAAAATCATTTATTCATGTAGAACAGCGAAAAGGAGATGATTGTGACAAAAAATTAGTGGTAAGTAAGGAGAAGCTTTGTAATATTCATAATGCATCTCATAGCACCAATTAGTCTCTTGCAACTTTCATCTGGATGTGTGTGTGTCCAAACCCCTACCCTCCCTAAAAAGGAGGGGAGAGTTGTGTGAACAAGACAAAGAAGAATTAAAATTATTTCCCTTTTTCTTTATTTACTCTTTTCAGAAATACAGTCATGTATATCTCCCTAAGACTCAATTCTTTTGTGATGTCCACAAGAAATGAATTGATACTCATAATTATTTTAATTTAAAAAAATAATTGATTTGGCCCATTAAGACATGCACATGCCTAACCTGAGTAACTGCATGATCATTAGAGTTCTCCAGAGACCGACAGTTCTGTTTCATGATAAACGTGGTCGTTTTGATATTGGTTTTTGTTCCATATTGGAACAAACCCAAAACCTTTTGAAAGTTTTTGGGAAACAGAACCAACAAGGAGTCTGGTGGCACTTTAAAGACTAACAGATTTATTTGGGCATAAGCTTTCGTGGGTAAAAAAAATCTGAAGAAGTGGGTTTTTTACCCACGAAAGCTTATGTCCAAATAAATCTGTTAGTCTTTAAGGTGCCACCGGACTCCTTGTTGTTTTTGTGGATACAGACTAACACAGCTACCCCCTGATATTTGCGAAACAGATGTGTCAAAATGTCTGTTTTTGGATCGAAAAGGTCAGGTTTTCAGTTTCTCTCTGTCTTGAATTAACCAGAGAGTCCACCCTGGACCTTAGAAATCTTTCTATCAAAAATTTAGTTGAAATCCTTACATTTCTGCAAAACATTTTTATTTCAATGACATGGCATTTTCTGACAAAAAAACATTTTGTCAAAAATGTTTTGACCAGCTCTAATAACCATATTCTTCCTCAATCTATCCCCTCTTGAGTGTTTGTCACCCTCACTTGTGCCACATCTAGTACTTAGGTGTTAGATTTAAACTGAGGTAGAGGCTGTGGATGAAATCTTGGCTCCATTGAAGTCAATGGGAATTTTGTCATTGACTTCAGTGAAGTCAGGCTTTCACCCTTGTCTTTCTGCATGCACTATGAAGTGTTTAGCACACTTTTGGATGCTGTAAACATAGTAGATAATATAAATATTGTAGGTTGTTTTTCCTGGAAGAGACTTGGATTTTGAAGTTGCGTATCACGTGATCAGTTCTGCCCTATAAAATGGCATATGGCAGAGTTAAAGAAATAGATCTGTCTTCTGCACTGTTGGTTTCCTATAATTACTTCCTAAGAGGAAGTTGTCCTGGATATGACTTCTCTTACAGTGTCCACTGAGGAAATAACCCTAGCCCAGATACTCATAGGGGGAGATATTGCTTCTGCCGTTTTTTCTGTTCCCCACTCCCATTTTCTTTCTTTAGTGAATTCTGGATCAACTGAACACTCTCCATTGATAAATCTAGTGCTGCCTTTGTCACTGGGGCCCAGGAGACTGTCTCATCTCTCTAAGGCTGCTGCACTAGAGTTGTACCATTGATAACTGAACCAGTGGGATTGCACTGGAGTACATTTCAACAGTGCAGTGCCTCCATGGTAGCCATGCTGTTCAGCAGGGTGTACCCTGCACCTATGTGCAACAAAATTGGACTGCTGTGTTTGCCTGTACTCATTGCAGGTATCACAAAGCAATGTGGGGCTTGCAATTCAACTTCAATCTAACTGCCTTTTAAGTTAGGGATATAGCATGATCTTATGTGAATATATCACAAGTGGTCCCACTGAAGCGAATTGAGCTATTTATGGAGTAAGGTACTATTCATCATGATTAAAGCCCATAGATAATAGACCCTGATCCCATGACCTCAACTGCAAAACTCGCACTGAATTCAGTGGTGCAGGATCCATTTTAGTGCCGAGGAAGTAGTTTTTAATCTCCTTCATACCTTCACAACCTTCCTTTTGCCACTGAATTTCTTTGTGTGGAGTTGGACAATGAGATGAGGGGAATATGGAAGAAAATTGTTGTTTCAGTTGAGGCATTATCAAAAGTTTTGACATAAGAAGAAACCAGCTGTTGAAAACCAATAGACCCTACTTCTTAAGAGCAAAAGAATGACTATACTATGTCAGCACAATTGTCAGGTTTTAGACCCATGGGTGTCACAGTGGTAAGAGGACACGTTTGGATTGGAAACATTATGAGCCAGATTCTGCTCTCTTTTAATACCAGTGTAAATCCAGAATAGCTCCCTTTTCTGATTCTAATCGGTTTACTCTGGATTTACAATGGCATACATGAGAGGAGACTTTGGTCCAATAAATATTAGGAAGTAAGAGTATCCCATAATAAACTGCATGTAGAATTGTAAATGTAGCATTTAGTGCTCATTGGGCTTATAGTGCATCTTCTGCTACACCTGATGTCAGAAGGAATTGCATGCATTCTAAAGGCCTGATACTCCTTTTACCATGGTGTAAATCAGGAGTGACTCCATTGAAGTCAGTCTCAAACTGGTATAAATGGTAGGAGAATCAGTCCTTTTAGCATTATACTGGTGTTTCATCTGCCCTAATATATGGTACCACCAAGGCAGGTGAATATTTCTGCAGCTGATATGGTAGCAGACTCAAATTCCTTTACGTTAGCTCTGAATTTGCAGCTCTGGCTTTCCCAGTAGACACAATAGATGAATTTGATGCACTGTGTTGGTTTTTAAAATACCTAAAAATGATCACACTAAACGATAATTTTTTTCCAAAGGAGCCCAAAATCAATGGAAAAAAAATAAATATTTGCTTCCATGAGCTCTGTTTACTTTGAATTAGGCCCTGATCATTTATAGTCCTTGTACACCCTTAACTCCCATTGACTGTAGTGGGAATTTTGGACATGCAAAGAAGTGTTTATTTCTGTTAGCAGTGCAAGACCAGTACAATGGTAGAAGTCTGAGCTGGATTCTCTTCTGTCTAGTTGTATCATCAACAAAATTGTCAGCTCAGTTCTAGTGGCTGAGGCTTTCATTATAGCTAATGATGTAAGAAGCAGAAAGAACACAGTTTGATTTTCCAGATGCCAGGTGTGAATGTGTAGGGTTGAGGGTTAGAAAAGTCTTCCTTTGTATGATTAACAGATTTGCTATTGAGAATCTGAGAATGAATATGGAGTCTCATGGTATCATTTTAAGAGTCCCTTTTCTGAGCATCACTTCACTTCAAACCTCTGTGTATTATATCTGACCATTTTCATTGTCTTCTCTGCTGAGATTGTGAATATTTTTCCAGATTGTTTCAGATTTGAGACCATGAAGCCTTCCTCAGTTATGGGGCTGGAATTTGTGCTCGTTGGTAGAGCTGGTTGGCTCAGGTTCAAATCCCTGCTCCGCCTAATTCAGAGCAGGTACTTGAAACCAGGTCTCCCATGTTCCAAGTGAGTGCTCTAATTATCACACTGATGGCTGTTCAGAAGTGGAGATTTCTCTCTCTCTCTCTTTTTTCATGAAAAAAGTCAGAAGTCTTGGTTTTGTCTAGATGCAGAAAATGAAATTTTTAGAAATCTCAGCATTTTTCGTGGGATGGGAAAACCACACGCTGCCCACTCTACCTGCTGCTATTCAGTATTCTCTTTAATATGTTGGCATCTAGGCCTCCTCGGTTGGGATTTGCAAAAGTATTCTGTGTGGGCCTAATTTTTCTCCCACTGTCCTTGCTGGTTGAATTCCCATTGACATTAATGGGAATAGAGATAAACCAATCCTGAAAATCCCACTCCATAAATATGGGGAAGAGGAAGAAAAGCCTGCAGGCCCAAAGCTGCTCGACCACCATTTATGTTTTGTTTCTCTGCCTTTGTATAGATAATATTGCTGTCTGTCAACTATCGTCCAAGGTGCATATATGGAATATTATTTATTGTTATGATAGAATTTGAAAGTGCTTCAAGGTATTTAATCTGCCCTTGATAACTTCCTTGTTTGATTATTTGGGAAGTTTTTGTTCCTTTTTTAAATCTTTATGCTTTATATTTCTGGTGTGTTTGTTCAGGAGGAGAAATTTTTCATTATTTTCCTTTGTAGTGATTGTTTTATACATTCTTTGGGACAAAAACTGTTCTTTTGAAGATCTCCATGCTTACGTGCAAAATACTGGCAGATCTCTGACCCTAAAGAATGCGGTGGAAATCCTAATGTATCCTGTGCTTTGATTTTTGCAGATCTCTGTGTTTAGATCATGGTTGCGGGCAGAGTTTTTGACCAAATATGATTGTATAACCCGTATGTATCTTCATAAATGAGTCTCTGCTTAAGCCTGTTGGCATCTGCCATGAACCTAATCAGCTGTCCATACAAAATGGGCTTTGTAGTTATTTCTTAATCAGAGCTATCATTTACATCACTGCTACTTCAATTGACATTATATGTAGAATAAACAAACTATGAAAATTGCAGAGGCACAAAATTCTAGGCCAGCAATTTAAAATATAGCCCTGATTTTGGGTGCCTCTGTTTTTGGGTGCCTAACATCAGACACCAGCCATGATTTTCAGAGTGCTGAACTCCCACAACTCCCACTGCTTTAGAGTCAGAGCCGTGGGTTATCAGCACCTCTGAAAATCGGGCCCCTCTGAGGCAAAAAAGGGAATAAGAGGTAACCACACAGTTTCCTACATGGATTCATGCTAGAATAATTGGGGAATCAGATTGCCATTGGTCATGGTGTGTTTTGTTCATTACACTGGTGCATTTAACTTATTAAGGACCAAATTGCCTTACTCACGAGAGGCCCTATTGACTACAGTGGGACTGCATGTGTGACTAACTGCTCACCAGTGTGAATAAGGGGTTCACAGTCTGGCCCTTAGTTCCTCTGTAACAGCTGTGATTCACTATATCCTATAGCTAGGGCTGCAGGGTCATGACAGAGGGGTAACTGGGCCAAACCTGAGCATTGCTGAGACCCTGTGTGCCAGGTTGCAATGCTCAGATTGGGGAGCTGGGCCCAGCCACGTGTGACAGAAGCCATTGCTGCAGAGTGAGTGAGGGATGGGCTTGCTCTCCAGCCCAGCCCAGCTCCTCAGGGTAGGATCTGCCCTGTTCCCGATGTTGGCCCCTCATTGTAAATGGAGCTCCCGTGGTTTACAAACCATTTCCTTCTGAGCCTGTGACTTTTACTAAATTTACTGTGACTGCTCCATGATATTTGATCAAAAATGCCCCGACAAATCTGCAGCCCTGCCTCTAACCCTCTACCCCACCCTCCCCAACCAAATCAAAGCATGTGCTGCTTGGCGAGCTAGTAAATACAACTCACATCTGGCTGTGTGCATTGGGGAAAGGCTCCATTAGAGAGAAGACAGTAGAAGCCAAGGCTGATATACAGATCTTCCAAGTTGGGTTGCAGACTTTGTGGTTTACGTCTCCCATGATATACACTTTGAAGATACTTGGAAGCTCAGAAACAGAAAGCAAAGAAAATCTAAAAGATCCTTGATTTGTTTGTTCTGGATTTTCTGGGGTTAGTTGTTTGGGTTTCCTTTCCTATTTTATTTTGTTTTGGTTGGTTTCTTTGGAATTACAGTTTCCTTTGGTTTTTTTTGTGGTTTAACTTTCACAATCACTTCTTGTCGTTTAGAGCTTCCCTGTTGTGCTTGTGTCTTCAGCCTGTTTTGTTTTTTGTTGTTTTTCAATTGAGGTGGCAGGGGAAAGGAAAAAATAGTTATGGATAATCAAAAAGAATACCTCCTTAGAATGTTGTGATGTCTGCGTAGTGTCATCAGGTAGCTCTTTTGTGCTCTGGTAAACAGCAGCAAGTGGAAATGTAGCTTTTTGTTGCCAGATATGTGAAAATTCCTGCTTTAAAAAGAGAATGCCTACCGGAAATCTTTTGTCAGGCAAGGGTAGCAACTTACTACATGATTCTATACACAGCAGAGCACATGAATGCTAGCCTGGGTCTCATACACACAGCTTAATGTTGACCATAGATTTCCTTCACAGTACTCCCCACTCTCTTTCCTCCAGTGACGTATGTCCAAGGTTTGTTTTTCTAGTCTTTAATGGAAATAGGCCAAAACTTGAGCCCTGGATCCAAACACCTTCTTCCTCATCCTGAACTTTGGCAAAAGTCAGGTTTAGATCCAAATCCAAACTGTGCCACTTTGGGGGGGAGGGATAGCTCAGTGGTTTGAGCATTGGCCTGCTAAACCCCAGGTTATGAGTTCAATCCTTGAGGGGGCCATTTAGGGATCTGGGGCCAAAAAAAATTGGGGATTGGTCTTGCTTTGGGTAGGGGGTTGGACTAGATGATCTCCTGAGGTCCCTTCCAACTCTGATATTCTATGACCGTCTCTGATTTTTAGTTTAGTTTAACTTTGATCACTGTGGGGTTTTCATTCTGTTTGCTAGAAATCAGTGGACAGCATTCTTGGTGACGTGGTGGGGAGAAGATGTTTTATAAATGAAATAATAATGATATAGCCAACCCCAAACATTAAAAAATCATGAGTCAGGCTCCCAAAAATACTCAGACTGGCTAAAACAATCATGGAACATTAAAAATAATACATTTTGCATGCTTTTTCTTTGCCTTCTGGTGTAGGAACCATTAGGGTTCACATTTTCAAGATTTTTCCCCGCAGCTGCAAGGGCTAGACATTTCATTTTAAAAAAAATGAAAGTTGAGATTCTTGTTTCCCAAGCCTCCAGCACCTGGGGCTTTAAGATAAGCACCAAATACTGTGGGACTCATGATAAAATCATGGGAGTTGGCAATGCTGTAAACTGCAACACCAATAATATATTTCGGGTAGCAATAGGACTGCAGGATAGCAACACCTTGTTATGCATCTCAAATGTTCTTCTCTCATACTAGTTCAGCAAATAATCAAGCTTTTTTTATTTGCATTGCTCATCTTTGAGGTCTGATTCTCCTCTCACACCAGTTTCACTCCACTGAAGCTCCATTGGCTTCACTGATCACTCCTGATTCATAAGTGAGCCCAGAGTTAGGCTCCCCATCGACCTCTTCGGGCCAGATTGTTATTTACCTACAGACTTCAATAGGGGGCAGTGTAGAGTTGCACCAGCCTAGAGGGAGCTGCAGGAAGGTTGTGTCTCCACTCTTCCCTATGCCTTTCAGTGCCTGCTGCGTAGGGATGCATAGAGAGAGCAGTCCTTGCACTCTCAAAAGAACAGGGTCTGAAATTACCCTTGTGTCTAGGGTTGCCAAGCCTCCAGGATTGTCCTGGAGTCTCCAGGAATTGAAGATTAATCTTTAATTGAAGATTATGTTATGTGATGAAACCTCCAGGAATATGTCCAACCAAAATTGGCAACCTATGACCTTGTCCCTTTGTGTGGTGCAAAAGGGAGATGGACAATGGAAGCTCCTTGCAACACTCCACACATCTGCACTAGGGCCAGGGCCCGGCTGACCCTTCATGCTGTGGTGGAGACGTTAGGGGATGGCAGCAGCACTGAGTGCTGGAGTCCAAATTATTGCTACAAATGAATCCTCAGCTAGTTAATATTTTTGGACTTCTCTTATCCAAGCAGCATTTATGTTAGGTACAGGGCTGTTACGGGGTCAGCTATTTCACTATCTACCTCTGGTGTGTCACTTGTACAAGAAATATGCCTAAACCCCTAAACTTCCATTCACTCTTCAGTATAAACACACAGAGCTCTGATTATCATGTGAGCATGACAAGAGGAATGAGCATCGCATGCCTTCCAATTTGCTGCATTTGTTTTTTTGTAAATATTTTCCTGGTGGAAGTTAAGTAGTAAACAGATGTCCATTGGAAAAGATGTTTCATTATCTTTCTCTCATTTGACAAACGCTTGAAGAGCAGATATAAAATAAAAAATAAAGTAGAACCTTCCTTGAAATGTGCATAATTATAACTTACACTGCAGTATAAATCAGCTGTCCTGATCACTTTTTCGGCTCTTTACTAGTCTACTCATAAGTCCATATTTAGGTACCTAGCTCCACAGAAGTCAGTGGGTGTTTTGCCATTAATTTCAGTGAAGCCAGGATTTTACCCATATCATTTGGCTTGATTTCCAGAGGTTTTAAACACCCCCAACTCCCACTGACTTCAGTGAGTGCTCAGCATCTCTAAATAGCGGGCCACTTTTTTTTAGGTGCCTAATTTTCGCCTAACTTTATATGTATTTTGGTCACCTATAAGAACTCTAGACTGTTACTGACCTCAGCGGGAGAACTGTGCCTTAAAGAAGAATCAGACAAATCCCACACCTCCTATATTTGATATATGGCATAGGATGTGCACATTTTTCTGGTGCTTCCTAAGCTCGTAATTTGCGATCCACCTTCATGCTGTTTAGTGAATTTATTGGTTGACAGTAGCACTCCATCAGGTTTATAGAGTTTTTGCTCTCTTTGGGTGCTCATAACATTTTTTAAAAGGACTGTTTAGTTATTTTTATATAGATGCCATATGGGTGGGTTGGTACTGGAGTGAAATAATATTTTTAAGGAACTAGGAGAATGCATCAAAACTCTGCTGACACTTTCACGGATGGGGATATTTGGTTAAATAGATGTTTATCTAGGCAAGTCATCGTCTGGCTAGCAGCATACTGAATGTTTCTAAGCAGCTAACTTATGTATACTAAACAAATTTGGTTTGGCTGCAGCTCGAGCTGCCCTGTGGAAATTCTCAACATACATTTGTTTGATTGAGCTGTCATTTTCAGTTGATCTGCTGATGATCTGTGTCACTTTGTTTAAATGTCCTGGTGTTTTTTTTATACAGTGTGCTTTCTGTGATGGATTAAATTGAGGTGAAATTCGAGAGTTACTCCTGTTTTTGATTTCTATGTTCTCAGACAGGTGGGTCTGAAATGACAAAGAACGTCTCACACAAACACATGAAAAACAGAATAGAGTAGATGCCCTTATGATTTAAAACATCCATAGACGTGTCAGCTACCAAATGCTCCTGTTAAAGAAGTTGCTGGATTTGCACTTTAAACAACAAATAGTATTTATTTGGACTGTGCCACGGTCACAGCTAATGTAATATTTATTTAAGGTGTCATATGTCAAACTGCACATGAATAACAATAGAAATGATGAAGACTGTCCAGCTGCCATCTATTTTTGGGGTGCTAGCTTGATCAGAGCTAGTGCAGGTATGTCTCTTTGAGCTGGAATCTACATCTTCAGCTCAGAGTATAGACGTACCCTAGTATTATGCCCCCATTCAAAATTGGAAACCTGACAGGTTGTGACTTGATCTAGTTCGTGAGTGTGAACTAATGGCACAGCTTCACTTAGAATGCAGGTGCTTGTGACTACCATGTATGTTAGGTCCACCAGAGCACCCTGCCTTTTAGACCAGCCAAGCGAGAACTGAGGAAGGTTTTCATCCCTTTAATTCATGTGTGTATGGAAATACCTTCTCAACTTGCTTTTCTCCCTAGCTGTTTTTCTGAGTTTTATTCTTTGCCATGTGCTGCAATTGGAACCTTTCCTGTAGTCTGCAACATTTGAAGAATCTGTGATAAAGAAGCCAGTGGCTTGTGCTGGGGCTTCTGATACTTTGATGAAAGAAGAGGGAACCTTTTGTTTAGCTCATGTAATCAGGAATTTAGTGCATTTCCAACATGCAAAGCAAGGTAGAAGACAAGGTTGCCCTGACGTGTGAGCATCCAAATGCAAAGTGTTTGTATCTGAATACAAGGAACATGAGACACAAATGAACAGAGCTGGGTGAATAACAGATTCTTCAGTTCAGTGGCTGAACTGAAAAATTAAAAAAAATTGTTTGGATTGAATGGAAACAAAATTTTTTAAAATTTCACAGCAGAATAAAAAATTAAAAAATTGTTTCTTTTTAGTTGAACAAAACATTTTATTTCGCCTGAAATGAAACACGTTTTTTAAAATAAAATTTAGGGAAATTTCAAAATGAAACATCTTTCTGAAACAAAAAGTTGAAATGTTTAATTCTGGAAATTCTGAAACAATGTTTTGACATTTCTGGAAGTTAAAAAAAAAAAGGAGGAATAGTTTTGGTTGACCTGTATCTGCAATTTTTGAAACCACCCCCCCACCCATTTGTACAATTTTTTCCTCAGCTCTGTAAGTGAGAAGAGCTAGAAGTGATACATGCTAGAGATTATCCAGTGGGCATAATTGTAACTTAATTTAGTGGAGGGATTTTCAGTCCTGGAATGTCAGTACAAATTAATATAATTCGTTCGCTATAGGAGAGATAGAAAAAGGTGAAGTAGAAGGAGGGGTGTCATTAAAATAGATAAAGTGATGTGAACAAGTGAAGCATATAGTAAGCATACAGTGAAGAGTGTGGTGATGAATAATTTTTTTGGCTAAGTATATAAAGAATTGTATAAAACAAAGAACAGACACCATGAGCATCCGTTACAGCCCAGCAGAAGGTGAGGTGAGCAAGAATGGAAAACTCTTTTAAAAGTTCACAAAGTCCTAAAAACCACATGGTAGCCAAACCCGGGGGAGTGGGGGATTTAAATATTCATGTAATTATTGGGTAAAACCCCCCACAACTAAACATACATCAAAGAATTTTCTAAATTACATAACAACAACTTTATGATAAAGAGGAGAGACTATCCTGGATTTACTTAATTTGCGCAAAAAAAAAAATCATTTCTTTTGAAATTGTCCAGTGTTTTTAGTGAAAAAACAAAAACTTTAATATGGGGGAGGGAATTAGGATTTTTTCCACTTTTGCTATATTTTTTCTTTTTTTACTACCTTCTCAGTGACAAAATGGAAATATGAAAAAAAGGGGGGAGGGTGAGAAAGGAAAAAATGGGCAAGAAATAGAGGAGGAATCTAAAGATTTTCAGGGAAAATTGAAAAAACAGAACAAAACCCCACAAAAATAAAAACAAACAAACAAATAAATCTCAACAGGTAGAATTGGGCCTAATAAGAAATACTGACACGTATTGCACATAATATAGTGTTACATTCTCGGGAAGAAAATGTAGTGAATTTAGAAACCTAGTGAGCACAGTGCAATAGGGGAAAAGTCCAGAGGCAACCAACAAGAATACCCTGTTGATTAAGATTTGCAGGGAAGAGATAAGGACAGTTAAGTAGCTCAGTGAGTTGGGGCTGGATTTTGCAAACTGTTTGCATTAGTTTGCAACTAGTATACATTAAAAAAAAAGTGTACTTTTTTAATGAGTATTTCACAATCCAAAAAAATGGTGCAGCGTCCCTGCTTTTGGTTTTGAAAATATAATCACCTTTGAGCCATACAAAACCAGATATAAATACACTTAATGTACTGCAGTAAGACACAGAATATATCCCCATCTGTAGTGTGAAGGATAGGCTCTTCTTAAGATTCATGTCCTTTCCAATCAGCTAAGTATGTTCTGTTTATTATTGTTATGACCTTGCAGAGGTACGGCTATAGTGCCGTCTGCTGAGAAGTAGCTAGAACTTGCAGGGAAAATTGTGAGTTTGAATTTCCCCTACAAAATGAATGCTGGAAAATATTCTTGCCAGGCCCTGATGCTTTTCCAGTGGAGAGCATTATATGATGAATTATTTGGTACTTTTTCTGATTAGTGTATTGGTTACCGCTGTCTCCATTAGGGTTTCAAGGACTTAACTACATTGTATCACAGTGACACCCAAATATAATTAAGACTCTCTCAGTGTAATAACATAATTAAAGAGCTGTCTATTTGGTTGTACAACAGCGTCAGTTGCCATTGTGTTGTAGCTAATTTATCCCGAGTAAACACTGTGAACTATTAACACTTTATGCCTGGATATACTGCACAAACAGGTAGGTGTGGGATGTTAAGCACATCTTCCCACTCACACTGCTGTAGGTTTAGGAGACTATGGATGCTACATGTCTAGGGGAGCTCTGAAGGTGAATTCCTGCAGCATTTAGCAGACACCTGCAGAACCTCCCTCTAGGCAAATAAAAGGTGGGTGCATACCACTCTGACTGGTACTTGTGGCATATTTTGCCTGGGTCCAACCCTAGGGATTCAACAACAATAATAAAAGTAGGTAATTACTGATCTTAAGCATTTAAAAAACAAACAAAAAAATAATCTCCCCAAGCTCCCTTTTATTTTATAGTCATGGCAATGAGTCCACAATAGTCCACTACCTGAAGGAGTTCAGATACTATGGTGAAGAGTGCAGTATAAGAACCTGTATAGAATTAGGATAGAATAGTGGGTGAATATGCATTTTTACTTTGTCGGTTTTTCTATATTTCCATGAGAAGTTTGTTTTTAAAATATTAATAAAGAAATAGAATGTCTCATAACTCTGTAAATTCCAATCCATACACAATATTTCACACACTCTCAAAGCCCCCCCACCATCCCCACCGTCAACAAATCTGCCATGTGCGTGGAGCCTTATCTGGTAATCATTATCTCAGATCTCATTTCCTCCTGCTTTACACTGCCTATGCTCTACCTGGACTGCTCTTCTTAATAATCCTTTTGTGTCTTTCCCCAACTTCTGTTTTCATGCTTTCTTCCATCCCCTTGTCCCTTTATTCCTGGGACTTTCTACCTCATTAATTAGGGCCTCTGTTCCCTTGCTCTCATCCCTTTTTTTCCATGTGCTTATTTGTACAAAACTCTTCACCTGAACTATACAGAATCAATCCCTTCAATAGAAGACAATGAGCTTGACATGACTTTAGTACTTGTAACATTTTCCACCTTGACTCCAAGGGAGTTTAAACATATGGCTTGCATGGCCTTTTGTGAGTCAGGCAGTATAGGCCATATTCCCTTTGAAGTTTCTGTGGTGTCCCTTCAATGAAATCGATGGGTTTGCACTCTGGTGTAAGTGAGAAGAGAATCTCACCTATGTGGGCAAGTGGAAACACTTTTTTTTTTGGTAACTAGAACATTAACTTACTCAGATTGCTGACCCTTGACCAATCATTTCCATTAACTCCTTGGAGCTTAGAGTGAGACTTGCTCAACTCCTAAAAGCAAATGTATTAGTACTCATGGGCTAGGACTGTGGTGACTGTTGGCAGCAAGGGGTTAAACTCCTTTTTTATTCTTAGTGCCCTTGCCTAACAAAACTTCATGACCTGGCATTTTTTTTCAAGTGATTACACTTTGCTGCATTATAATGGAGCAAATGCATTTGTGTCTTAGAACCATACACTACCAGGTACTGACATGTTAAACATCTCCTGTGGCTTACCATACGCATCAGGGTTGTGGACCTCCCTCTGTTTTCTCATTATGCCAAATAATGAAACGTGGAAATAATTCTAATCCTTTCTTCTGGTTTTGCTGTACCTTTGAAAATATGATAAACTCAATCCAATTAAAAGTCATTACCTCCACAAAGCTCAGTCTCTATCTATAACCTTTGTTTTATAATTCACTCTGTTACTGTCTTCATTATAATGTGGTGGAATAGTCTTCTTTTATTACTGTTTTCCGTTGGAAAGAGGCATGTGATTTCCAGTGCTACTTTGTGACACATCTCAGTTTAAAACGGAAGAGATGTACTAATGAGTGTTAAAGAAAAAATTCAGTTACACTGATTTATTACACTGAGATAAAGTTTCATTCATGTGGATTATATAACTGTAGATTTAAGTAATCATTTTGAGTTAAAAGTATTGTTTTGCAGCACTAGTTTTCTGTTCTAGTGCATTATTGTTTATATCTCATTGAGGATAAGAGATTTACTTAAATTTTATCCCCAGTTTACTAGGTTGGACAGAGAAATTAAAGTCACATATTGCTGTTGTATTTCATCAATTCAAATGAAAGGGTCCTTTCCTTAGTTTTCAACTGAACATGTTAATTTTCAGCAGTATAACAGCTTAAGTAATTTATGTGAGACTATACATACTGTTTTTTACCACTACGACAATCAAACAGTGATCAAAACATTATGGATCAAAATAATGGTCTATCAAGTCCATTATCCTGCCTCCAACTGAGGCCTGTACCTAATGCTTAAAATTTCACAGCAGACTTTTTTTTCTGAACCTGATACATATAATGAGTATAGTCATTGAGGCTAATTAGTATATATTAACTATAGCAGCTTCATTCATTTTAATATTTCACTAAGCTCAATAAATTGAGCTATCATTCATTTAAGAGAGAGGTTCCATACATATGGGCTAGATCCCCATCTGGTGTGAAACGTTGTATCCCGATTGATTTACACTAGCTGAGGATCTACCCCATAACATATCAATCTGGCAGGTGGCATTTCCCTGTTCCCTTACTTGCCTCTCTCCCATGTATGTATCTCAGCAAAGATTTTGAAAGTCAAATATATATTTATTCCATTGAGGAAACTTTATCAACCAGCACCACAGTTTACAGGCACTAGCTGGTGATATAATGGGTAGTTTAAACCCTGCTAACTGCAAATAATTTTTCAACAGTGTTTATGATTGCAGTAGACGCTAGCAGACCAGAAGTACAGATAACATAAATATTTCTACCAAAGATGGTTGTACTGGAGCTATAAATAAAATTAGATTCAACTTGTAAATAAATTCAGTTTTTGCCAGCAAATATTTATAATTCTTTGTTGCTGCATGTAATATAGTAATTTATATGGAAAATGTGCAGAAACACATAAGGCCAAGTTTTGCTTCTCCGTTATACAGGTGCAACTTCCACTGACATCAAGGAGAGCTGTACCCATATAAATGAAAGTAGAATTTGACCCATAGTCTTTCAGTACTGGATCCTAATTAAGAGACAGTGTCTGGTGCACGTCAAATGCCTTAGACTGTGTTACTCAATTAGACTTGAGCAACACTTCACAGAGCACCAAATGCTACTAGTTATTGTACAAGCTGATATTGACAATTTCCAGAAACAATGTATAGTTCCCGATGCAGTTAACATATTGTGACATTGTATTAACTACTAGTCTAGTACCACCATTTAGCGATGTTGAAATTGTCTTCTCTCAAGCTACAATTCCTCTTGAGTTTCTTGTTTTCCTATAATAGGTGAGCTATTACCAGCAGTAGAGTGGGCGGGGGGGGGGGGGGGGGACTTTTGTAGTGATAATCAAGGTGGGCCATTTCCAGCAGTTGACAAGGTCTGAGGAACAGTGGAGGGTGAGGTGGGGGATAAACAAGGGGAAATACTTTTACTTAGTGTAACGACCCATCCACTCCCAGTCTCTAGTCAAGCCTAAGTTAATTGTATCCAGTTTGCAAATTAGTTCCCATTCAGCAGTCTCTCGCTGGAGTCTGTTTTTGAAGTTTTTTTGTTGAAGAATTGCAACTTTCAGATCTATAATCGAGTGACCAAAGAGATTGAAGTGTTCTCCGACTGGTTTTTGAATGTTATAATTGTTGATGTCTGATTTGTGTCCATTTATTCTTTTACGTAGAGACTGTCCAGTTTGACCAATGTACATGGCAGAAGGACATTGCTGGCACATGATGGCATATATCACATTGGTAGATGTGCAGGTGAACGAGCCTCTGATAGTGTGGCTGATGTGATTAGGCCCTATGATGGTGTCCCCTGAATAGATATGTGGACACAGTTGGCAACGGGCTTTGTTGCAAGGATAGGTTCCTGGGTTAGTGGTTCTGTTGTGTGGTGCCTAATCACATTCTTGTCAACTGCTGGAAATGGCCCACCTTGATTATCACTACAAAAGGTCCCCCTTCCCCCCGCTCTCCTGCTGGTAATAGCTCACCGTAAGTGATCACTCTCGTTACAGTGTGTACGGTAACACCCATTGTTTCATGTTCTCTATGTATATAAATCTCCCCACTGTATTTTCCACTGAGTGCATCCGATGAAGTGAGCTGTAGCTCACGAAAGCTTATGCTCAAATAAATTTGTTAGTCTCTAAGGTGCCACAAGTACTCCTTTTCTTTTTGTGAATACAGACTAACACGGCTGCTACTCTGAAACCTTGTTTTCCTATAAACGTTTTTCGCCAAAGCACTCAAAGTTTTATACTAATTCTTCCTTCAGTAACTCATATATCTCTCTAATATACTGATTTTCATGTTTTCCTCAGGTAAAATATGGTAAATGTAAGGAAACTCAATGTGAAGTTTTTTTCATATGCTGAGGAACTCTGAAAACTGGATCCTTTTGAATTATTCACATTATGTTTTAATTACAATTATTTTGGAATGAGACATAGTCTGAAGTTTTTCAAAGACCTAAACCTTCCCTACACTGACCCTTGAAGAATCAGAAGTCACTATTTCTCTTCCCCTATTTATTCTTGTAAGAACAAAGCACATTTTAATACGTATAATAAATGCCATAGTGGAGGACATGAAAAAGAAGTTGATTTCTGCACTCTTCAAGTATGAAATAAAACCAAATTCATGGTTAACTTTGCGTGCTTTTATATTGCTGTTTTCACATTCCTTTGTATCTGCAATCTGTAGCTAGAACTCCCTCTTCTGAGGGACGTGCATAATTATTTTCTTTATGTTGGAGGTTATTGGTGCCAGAATGGCCTTCTGTTGTGTAGCAACAAAGGGGAAAGTGTGGCTGCATCAAATCAGTTGTGAAAAAGCAGTTTATAATCTTGCTTCATAATACATAGATAACTCATATAACAGGAATGCTAAAATCTGTGGACCAAATTTTGTTTTCTTTGTTACATTAATGCCAATCTGAAGAAATTCTCTGGACTTCAGTTAACAACAGGCCAGACATTGGCCTAATTTATAAATTGATGGTAAATCTAAAGTAATTATTCTGGATTTACACCAGTGTAACTGAGATCAGAATCTGCCCCTGTGGGCTAACATGTGACAATATATAACAAACTCTATCTAATAGAAGGTTAGGCTCCAATTCTGCACCCCTTATTCATCCTGAGTAGCACTTATGCATGCGAATAGTTTCATAGAATTTCATAGTACTATTCACATAAATACCACTCAATATTGGTAAGGAATGCAGAAGCAGGCCCTTAGAAAATATTCAGAACTTCATTTGCTTTTTACATTTGTGTTAGGGTCAAATTATATATATATAACAGCAATATATTTGAAGACTATGGAAAAATAGTTTTTTCTTTCACCAATTCAGATTAAACTATGATTTAAAAGTAGCTTCAGATATAACATGTGCCCCTTATTCCCGCTGACAGTGTTTGTGGTTTTACAACTACACTTCCTATTTTTAAAATGTTTTCTTTTCTCTTGTTGTTGGGTGACAGACCTATGCAAACATCAGGGGCAACTTTAGTGAAACAGTGAGCATGCCTAGACAGAAAGTGTTGTCAGATGTACAAAAGAAACAAACTGAAAAAAAATAGAGAAACGTATTTTCAAACAGAACAGCCTTAGATGTTATTTGTAACACTAGGAAGGAAATATTTCAGTGATTGTAAAATTCATGGTGTCATTTTAAAGACAAAACAGAAGTATGAGCTGGATTGTTCTCATAATTATACCCGATTTACAATGGTATACCTCCGTGGAAGGCCATGCACTTACTGTTGACTTACAGCAGCGTATGTGAAATCAGAATCAGGCCCAGTACCTCTGCAAAGGGCCACCAACCTATGTTTATATATAATAAACAATCAGTGACTTCCAGTTTATGTGCATAAGTGAATTAAGCCGGCTACACACGGGGACCTAAAATACGGTTCCATTAACAATGGCTTGTTAGTACTCAGAGGTGACCCTGCTTAAAATAAACAAAAAACCCCGACAGTGATAACCACGAACTATGTCTTAGAATGCAAAATTGGAACTGGAATCACAATTTAGTCACAAATAACAGTCAATAATCTAATCAGTGGTAATATCCCATTTTTGTGAACTCCAACTAACTGGGAATTATTATCTGCATTCTAGAGAGACAAAGTGGGTGAGGTAATATCTTTTATTGGACCGGCTTCTGTGGGTGGGAGAGGCAAGCTTTCGGGCTTACACAGAGCTCTTCTTCAGGTCACCAACAGAAGTTGGTCCAATAAAAGATATTACCTCACCCACCTTTTCTCTCTAATATCCTGGGACCAACACTGCATGTCTACATTCTACTCAGACTGTAAACTCTTCGGGGCAGGGACTATCTGTTTGTTGTGTATGTACAGTGCCTAGCACAATGGGGTCCTGATTCCTGGTTAAAAGCTTGAGGCCACAATACAGTTGTTAATAAATAACAAGGATTATATCCAGTTCTGCTGAACAGTTCTGTGGATAAGGAGTGGCATAAACCACTTTCAGTATGTGTGCTGATAATATTTTCATATGGAATAATGTAGTTCTTGGTCAGTGGCTCTTTTATGTCTGAAGATATCAGCCCGGACCCTCACATCCAGAGGACTGTTCCTAAAGGCAAGGATCTTTATCTGACTTTCCACTAAAAGACATAGAGGAGACTACCGCTAAACTATACCTCATTGAGCACAGAGGCTATCTGATGCCTCCCACTTGGCTCATATGTGGCCTAACACAGCTCCTGAAACTCCCAGGTTGCCAACCGCTAATTTGCAACTTTTCCTGACCACCTCCACTCTAGAGCTAAACTAATGTGTTTTGTAATCAACCAGTTCCTGCCTGTGACAGTCCTTTCTTAAATACCTGTTTAAACAGTAATT
Source organism: Chelonia mydas (assembly GCF_015237465.2). Classification (NCBI taxonomy): domain Eukaryota; kingdom Metazoa; phylum Chordata; order Testudines; family Cheloniidae; genus Chelonia; species Chelonia mydas. The sequence goes on from NC_057855.1 coordinate 17,055,658, forward strand.
TAGATAAAGGTGTCCCATTTGTATAGGAAATGCCTGCTTTGTTTCAGATACACTTACAAATAATTACTGTAGTATTGCCTGAGCTGGACAGAAATGTTGGGTCAAACAAATATGGAAGGACTCTGGTCACATAAGAGTTCCCAGTCTATATCCTTGGAGTGCCATTTGAAAATATTCTTCCATGGCCCATCCAGGCCCATCCTGGCTTTTCTCAGGGAGATGACTAAATCTCTGATCCTTAGTTGTACCCAAGAAGACCTTAATAAAGTGACAGTGCATTAAAGGCTCCTGTCACACATGTTCAAAAATACAAGCAGAACTCCAAAATTCTGATGTGTGACAGGCGGGCCTCCAAGATCAGAGTGTGAGTTGTGTGCTAGTAAATGTGTAGGTCAGTGGGAGCTTTGTGTGTATGCATCCCACAGCAGAAACTGGCTGAAGTGAGAAAGGTCACATAGACTGAGAAAAGGAGAAAGAAAAATCAGTGATATTTGCTTGACTTTATTAATTAGAAATGAGTTCGAACATCAAGATCAGGATCCAGATTTTGATCCCTTCAGTGTTTTTGTACCCTGAGCTTTGGTTTGGCCCATCCCTAGTATTAATGCATGTAATGCACCAGTATGCCTGTTTGTCATCTGCATATGATCAAGTGACGTTCAAGCCATAGAAAGACACAGCCAATAGTGTAGTCGAGGGTCAATGGATTTTACCCATTCTCATTTGGAGAATTTGGAGTTTAGTTTAGGATGGTTGACCCGCTTCTTATTTTTTAACCACTGCCATCCTGGGCACAGCTCCACGCAATGTTCTTGCACTGCATTTCTGACCGCACTCCTGCCTCTGCCTTGTGCGCCCCAAGCATTCGACTCACCAGCTGCTGCAGCTGAAGGCAAGGTAGCTGTAGCTGCGTCAGCTTCCCTGGCTCTTTCACATGCTATATCCCATTATTTAATTGCCCTTGGAAGGGAAGAGCATGCTAAACTACTAAACATATGTCCAAGTGGAAGGAAATCCAGCCCCTCCTCCCTGTTCCACACAGAAGCCCAGCATGCTGTTTAAAGTAACCCCAGGTTACTCTCCCAGGTCCCAGAGAGGTTAGGGCTGTGGTGTCAGCTTTGGCACATGGATGTCTCCTGGCTTCATCAGGCACATCCCCAGCCTGCAGCCACATGTACTGTTTCCTGATGGCATGCAACTTGGAGCAGAAAGTGCAAACACTGGTGTCCACCCTGGTCTTTTAGTAGCAATTAACCTTTCCTACAGGGTTTCCTTTGAAGCTTTTTTCATGTTTTTACTGCAAAACAGCAGCAAGGAATTTGATGGCGGGAAATGTCTTCTGTATTACCTAATCTTTTCTATTTCCCTATCAGAGGTCTCAGTGACTTCATCCCATTTCTAATGGGGAGAGTTATTTGATCTTAAGGAGTCCTGCTTGAAATTCCAAATTGCAGCACTATATGTGTGAGTGGTTGGCTATTTATATAGACAATTGTACTTGGAAGCACAGACCCTGGGGCCTAATTCTGATCTCACAGCAGTTTTATATCAGTGTAACTCCAATGACGTCCATGAAGTAACTTCTGATTTACATTGGTTTAAGTTTGAGCAGAAGGAGGCCTCACATTTTCTGACACTCTGGGCCAGGCCCTCAGCTGGTGTAAATGGAGCGCTGATCTAAGTGATTTTTTAAAAATGGTTTTCAAATGTCTGGAAGGTATAATTCAGCTTTTTGGTTTTTTAAGTGTTTGTTTTTATATTTTTCTTAGACTGTATTGCCCTTGTAAGCAGAATGATGCCCTGGCATTCAGTTCAGACACTGCTTTTAGGCAGAAGGGCACACATGTGCAGTTCATCACCACGGGATTTAAAATGTAAAATCAACTTGTTTTAAATTATGCATTGGGTGCAAATGCTGGTCACTGAAGGGGGTTACAGGTGTGACCAGAGCAGAGTAAAAATGGAATTGTACCATTAGCATATCTCCATTGGCCAATGGACAGCAGCTGAGGATCTGGCTCCATACGTTTAAGGCTGTAGATCAGTTTGACCAGAGGTATGAATGGTTTTAGCCTTTTTTGAGACTGAAAGAGAAATTTAACTGGAGTGCAGCAAACACACTCTGGAGGAGAGAAGTTGAGTATGGCACATCTGCAGTGCAATACTTGCTAGGGTTTAAAGGCTCTGTCATTCAGGGGTGTGGTTGGAACCTGTGTGAGAGCAGTGCTGAGCCACTGATGGAGTGACTAGACAGGGTGCTTTGTAACAGGGCCAAAAGTTGGGAAGGATGGAATGAAGGATGTTGAGTTCATTTATGCAGAGTGAATTGCGTGAACAGCTCCTTTGTGCTGTGGAAGGAAGGAGTTTTGGGATACTCAAATTGAAGGTGGGAACTGGTGTGGAGGAAAGCAGAGTGGGTCGGTTTGAGGAGGGAGCATGAGGGGTAGGAATGTAGTATTTAACTGTGAAGTGGGGGAGCAACAAACTGACAGAGGAGCCCAAGGGAGTTAGGTATCAGTATCGTAGGGAAATTCAGGGGATTTGGTTGCCTAACTCCCTCAGGCCTCTTTGAAAATCCTTGCCATAGCTCATAAGCCATGTGCAGATGCCATGGATCATTGAGCAGCACTCTGAGTGACACAGCTTCATGGGAACTTTGGAGACGTTTCTGTGACTGTGGTTCATAACCATCTCTGCTCTTGCTTTCTCCTAAACTCAGCTCTTCTGCATGCTTTGGCAAAGTGGCACTTGAAGGTGCAACAGAAATATCATCAAATATGACTGGTAGGCAGGTCATTTTAATGCACAGGACTGAAGTTAACCATTGCACTCTGTCCACACCTTAATTCCTGTCCCTCTCATGGCCTATCTTCCTCTCTACTCAGCGCAGGATGTCATAGGCCTGATCCATGGGAGTTTTGCCATGAACATCAGTGGGAGTAGTATAAAGCCATCAGCAGCCTTTGTGCAGATGCTAAGCAAACAGCTAGAGTTGAATGCTAGTACTTTTCCTCTCAGCAACTCTTTCATCAGTCCTTAGCAGCCTTCAGGATCAAGCCATTCCTGCTGAACTCCACTCAACCTGAGCTCTCAGAGAAAGGACTTTTGAAACAGAAACAACGGTGAAAAATCCTTCTATGCATTTGTCTATCATCCTGGTGACGGAATTAATCAGGGGATTTTACACTCCTCTGAAGGACAGTCCTTAGAAAAGTGATAAACAAACTAGTTGATATTGGGGGTCCAATTATTTAGAGCGCAGATGAAATTTGCCAAATCAAAGCGTAGGGAAATGGGTAGCTGAACTTCTTTATGATGTCTGTGTGGCCACAGTTAGCTCCGTATTAGAAGAAGAAAAACAATTCAGGGCTGTGAATATATTGCTTGCAGATGAAGTATCTGGTACATGCCAGGGGTGATGTATTCAAATGATTTGTTATGCCCCAATGTTTGTTGTCAGAAGTGGCAGAATCTTGAAAATGTAGACATAAAATTGTTAGGTAATATGTAATAAAGGCATGATAGATGACATTTTATCAGTGGAAAAACATTCAATGTGTGACCATGCTAAAACATGTGCTTAAAGTTCCCCCTCTGCTTAAGTACCCTGTTGAACTAGGACCTAAATAATTTTCTTGGAAGAAAAATTGACTTTTTGGACATGGGGAAGGACTACTTGAATATTATGATGTGAGCTGTGCTGAATCATGTCCCCTGTGTAGTGACTTTTTGGGCCAGATCCTTGGCAGCTGTAATTTGCTGTAATTCCATTAAGGTCATTGGTGCTAGATTGATTTACATCAGCTGAGGATCTGGCCAACAGTTGCGTGGTGGACAGCTTTCCTTCTAAAGACTAATCTGAGGCCACCACATTTTTCTCTCTCCATATTTTAGATTGAATTTGAGCCATTGTCCCCTTAGTGGAACAAAGTCCAGTAAAACCTTCCCAATTTTCATTTGGCTGGGATTTCATTTGTGATTTGTAATTGCCAGTTTTCAATAGTAATTTCAAAGAGGAAATTGTGTAAAGTGCTATATGCACACCATATTGGGCAACTGGGTTTGCTTATTATATACCTGTGTATGTAATTCAGTCACTGGTGACAGTGCTCGTGTACAAGTGTGCAAACTACTTTGGATGGTAAGAGCCCTCTGGCCTGGTTCTGAGAGGTGCTGAACATACACAGTTCCACAACAGAGAGATTGCTCAGCATCTCTTAGGATGAAACTCTACTGCAGTATTAGCCGTTGATGAAGGTGCTGTAGAACCAGCAAACTGCCTTTTCTGCTTAATGTACAAGTTAAAAGGGTTTAAAGTATAAAACCCTTCAGCACATTTGCTTAATACAGTCCCTAACATTTGGATTCATTTTCAGGTGATGAATGTTTATATGAAAGCTTCCCTGAAGTTCCTTTGGAGGAAATGTCAGAGGCTGATGGAGAGGCTAGTAAACTGTCCCTCAGTGTCCAAGAGCCATCTTCTCCAGCAACATCCAGCGAAGCATTCACACCAAAGGAGGGGTCTCCTTACAAGGCTCCCATATACATTCCTGATAACATTCCCATTCCTTCAGAGTTTGAGCTCCGAGAGTCAAATGTTCCTGGAGCAGGATTAGGAATATGGACCAAAAGGAAGATTGAAGTAGGTGAAAAATTTGGGCCATATGTGGGAGAGCAGCAGGCAAATCTGAAAGATCCCAGTTATGGTTGGGAGGTAAGAAACTTTAAATTCTTTTGTTCTGTTCAACTGTTGTCAAAGTTTACAAACTCAGATGCATTTTTAGAGTAAGAGGATATGCTGTTGAAGTTAATGGTTATTTTGCATGCATAAGAACTGCTAGATTGAGTCTTTTGACATTTTATGGAAGAAAATAAAAGTATACATGCACATATAAAAACATGCAGGGAATCACCACCATCACACCTAAACATCAAGTCCTGTCTCTCTTCTATGGTAGGAAGAGGAGGCAGTCACTTATCTGAACTTTTATGTGGCAATTATGTTTTGTTTTCATGAAGCTCTGAAATATAACATGGGACTAGGAGAGAGGTCTGCAGATGAAATTTGTGGAACTCATTTGAAAAAATGTGGAAGTTTCTTTTAGTCACCAGAATCACTGATTTAGAATGGCCTAGAGGCATCATTATTTGGTAAACTATAGCTGCAAGACATGATGGTTTTCAGAGTTGGAAGCCTAAGGCCTTGATTCTACTTCCATTGAAGTCAATGGGTTCTTTACCATTAATTTTGATAGGAGTAGGATTGGGTCTTCAGACTCATAAGCACAGCCGCACATTAGAGGTGGCATTGCTCCTCCTGGAGGCCTTCCAGAGCCCTACAGGATGCATCATAGCTCCACAGACTGAAGGAGGGAAGTGTGTGCTCCTCCCTGTGACTGGTCAGCACTGCTGGGTTTTATGGGTGGCGGGGCCATGGCTCTAGCTCCTTTCTTCTCCTTTTGGGGTAGTTAGCCCTTGCACTCGGGGCAGTATGAGGGGCTCTGTTCATGGCTCCATGTACCCCCCCGACACCTTGTGTGCCCTCTTAGGGAAGATGTTCAGGCTTGGCTGGAACCCCGCCTGAATGTCTCCATCACAGTTAGCCCCTTAGTTCAAGCTGTGAACCTGAGTCAGCTGGCATGGGCCAACCATGGGTGTCTAATTGCAGTGTAGACATACTTTTAATGACCAGTCACAAGCTGGCCGTTAATAACTTTCTCCTTTGAATCTGATCCCTTTGAGCAATCAGAAGGGAATCCACCCCCACTCCAGGCACCTCTCCTTTGCTAAGTACAACATTGCACAATTGTCTAGGCGTGTTATGTTTTTTATTCTGCTTAGATCCAAAGCATTATGTGTGGTTACCTCGAGGCATACTATTCAGACTACCTGGGCCAATCAACTGATCCAACACTACACATTCTGTGTTTTTGTGGCTCAGATAAAAATTCGAGTCTTAAAAAAATCAGGTGTTTTTCTCAGCGTTTGTCTGATGTGACATAAAAATCGTTCTTGCATGAACCTTTTTATTCATAGTTTGAAAGATGTGAAGTAAAAATATAGGACAATCCCGATTTTCCATTTTTGTTTTTCATTGAGATGACAGATTTTTTGATAAGTAGGGGAGAAATGCTTAGTTTGCATTGCTCTCAGGAATATGGTGGGCCTTTGATGTACTCGGAGTTTTACTTACCCAGAGATCAAATAATTGGAGTTGTACTTTGGAGTATAGCCCTCAAAACACATGGTGGATCATAAATGTTTGGTTTGCTTTTAACCATCAGTAAATATTCGGTGAGTTCTTTGCAAACTTTCCATCCAGTTGTTTAAACACATGTGAGACCTGTGACAATATGACAGAAAAGTTTCAAGAGAAATTATAGACTTGGCAGAACTCTATAAAATTAACAGACCCTGATGCAATATAGTTACTGGTGAGAAATCTTTATTCTTTGAACAAGGCACCAGGAAGTCATAAACGCTGTCTAATAGCCACACCACAATGAAGCATGGATTGATAACGGAAGTTTAAAAAAAATTGCTGTCACACCATCTGAAATGTGAGTTGAACACCAGTCAAAACAAATACATTTTGGACCAGATCCTCAGGTGATGTAAAGCAGCACAGCTCCATGAACACAAGAGTCTGCTTCTGATTTTAGTTAAAGACACACTGCTGCTGAGTGACACCAGTTAAAGATGTGGCCTTTTGGTTTTACCTTTAAATATAGGCACGAATACTCTAGTTTTTAGTGCCTCAGGTTTCTTTTAATTTCAAAACTTTTTTGTCAGAACAACGAAGAAGAAGAAGAAGAAGAAATTGGAAGCTCGAAAGGTGAATTATTCTGAAGCCCTTCCAACACACTTGAATGAGAGTATTTATTTGGGAAAGCTGAAAAAAAAAAAGTGTTCTTCAGTTTTCCCAATCAAATTTAAACAGTTCAAAGGTATTCAGTGAAACCCACATAAAATTAGCAATAAATTGGAAATTGATCATCCACCTACAAATGCTTTGCAATCATAAAGGAGGCTAGAAACAGGTGAACAACAGAATACCGTATTGCTTCCAGCCAGTAAAATAAGTGTATTTATGACAAGTTGAGGGGGGAAAACCTGGCAATTGGTAACTTATAAAATAAACCAACCAAATCCAGGATACTCAAAGTCTAGACTAATACCGCATCTGTATTACTCACTCCAATAGGAAAAATTGGCCATTTTTGTTTTGAGAGGGTTTTTTCTAAAGCTTAGTTAATACCAAATGCAAACAAAACAAAACAGGCTTGCAGACAGCGTGCATCAGTCTAACTTATTTTTTCATTCTGGATAAACCTGTGTTTGCTCTGGTGTAAATGTGTATCCAGATTGGTTACTGGCATGTTAAAAGGTCAAGTTAAGCTCATTGCTGGGAGACTAACACTAGGCCCTCCATACTCTAATTAATGGGCCAACTCACTTCGTGGAAGACACTGGTATCACTCTCATTGACTTCAAACACAGAACAAATATAGTCTTTCAGAGACATCACAGCCTTGTCAGGGTTAAGACAGCAGGTGTATCTTGGCTCCTGTTCTCTTTATGTTGGGAGCCGTAGAAAGCATGTTGCTAGTGTAAGAGGGAGATAGACATTGTAGAGAGTGACAAAGGGAGGACAGTGACAGAGCAGGGAGAATGGGGAGAAAAGTGCCATTTGGTTATATCTATCTACAACCTGTTGAATGTAGACTTTTCTTGCCACCTAGCTAATTGGACACCCTTGTGTAATAGAATCATAGAAATGTAGACCTGGAAGGGACCTTGATAAGTCATCTAGTCCAGCCCCCTGACTGAAGTAGTACTGAGTATTATCTAGACCATCCCTGACAGGTGTTTGTCTAACCTGTTCTTAAAAACCTCTAATGATGAAGATTCCACAACATCCCTAGGGAATTTGTTCCAGAGCTTAATTGCCCTTACAGTTAGGAAGTTTTTCCTAATGGCTAACCTAAATCTCTCTTGCTGCTATTTAAGTCCATTACTTCTTGTCCTGTCCTCAGTGGTTAAGCAGAACAATTTATCACCCTCCTCTTTCTAACAACCTTTTACATACTTGAAGATTGTTATCATGTCCCCCCTCAGTCTTCTCTTTTCCAGACTAAACAAACCGAGGGTTGTCAATCTTTCCTCATCGGTCATGTTTTCTAGACCTTTAATCATTTTTGTTGCTCTCCTCTGGACTTTCTCCAATTTGTTGACATCTTTCCCAAAGTATGGTGCCCAGAACTGGACACAATACTCCAGTTGAAGCCTTATCAGTGCTGAGTAGAGTGGAATAATTCTTTCTCGTGTCTTGTGTACAACAGTCCTGCTAATGTATCCTGGAATGATATTTTCTTTTTCTGCAACAGTATTATTCTGTTGACTCATATTTAGTTTGTGGTCCATTATAACCCCCAGATCCTTTCCCGCAGTACTCCTTCCTAGGCAGTCATTTTTGTATTTGTGTAATGGATTATTCCTTCAGAAGTGTAGTACTTTGCATTTGTCCTTATTGAATTTCATCCTATTTACTTCAGACCATTTCTCCAGTCAAGATAATTTTGAATTCAAATTCTGTCCTCCAAAGCACTTGCAAACCCTCCCAGTTAGGTATTTTCACAAACTTTATAACTCTACTCTCTATGGCATTATCCAAATAATTTATTGACGAGAACTGGACCCAGGACAGATCCCTGCAGGATCCCACTCAATATACTCTTCCAGCTTGATTGAGAACCATGCTTAACTACTCTCTGAGTGTGCATTTCCAACCAGTTGTGCACCCATCTTATAGTAGGTTCCTCTAGACCTGTGGTTCTCAAAGCCGGTCCACCGTTTGTTCAGGGAAAGCCCCTGGTGCGCCGGACCGGTTTGTTTACCTGCCGCGTCCGCAGGTTCGGCCGATCGCGGCTCCCACTGGCCACAGTTCGCTGCTCCAGGCCAGTGGGGGCTGTGGAAAGTGGCGCAGGCCAAGGGACATGCTGGCCGCCTTTCCCGCAGCCACCATTGGCCTGGAGTAGCGAACTGTGGCCAATGGGAGTCGCGATCGGCTGAACCTGCGGACGCGGCAGGTAAACAAACCGGTCTGGCACGCCAGGGGCTTTCCCTGAACAAGCGGCGGACTAGGTTTGAGAACCACTGCTCTAGACAATATTTCTTCAGTTTGTTTCTGAGAAAGTCATATGAGACCGTTTCAAAAACCTTACTAAAGCTGAGATATATCTACTGCTTCCCTCCATCCACAAGGCTTGTTACCCTGTCAAAGTAGTAACCAGCAGCAAGCTTCCTCCCTGTGGAGGAGCCCTGTCCTCCTCTCCTGGTGCTGCTACAGCAGTCCTCCCTAGCTGGATTGCTTCCTCAACTTAGGAGGTCTCCATATACATATTTTTAATGAATTCTTCATATGCACGGATGCTCCTCAGATTAACCATCTCCTCCTGTAGTTCTCCCATCCAATCAGGTATTGTAGTGTGTATTACTTACTGGATAGGTGTATTGAGCTCAATCCTTGCCCTCACTTAAGTTAAGTGGTAGTTTTATCTTTGTTTTCAGTGGGAGCAAGGTTTAGCCTGATGACTGTGCAGGATAATTGCAGATTTTAGTCACTTTACAGAAAGTGGATATTTTTATCTGCCACCCCACAATAATTCCCAAGGAACTTGTGCTGCGTAGTGCATCGATCTTGCTGCTGCCATTGTCATCCTCTTTCTTTTTGATTATAAAACATTTGGATAGTCAGTGTGAAATGAAGAAGTAAGAAAGGGCATGTTGTGTGATATCAAGGGAAAATGGAGTATCATCCTTTTGCTATAGCAGGATGGTGGTGTATGATTGTTACTACTACTCTTTTCGCTGGAGGAAGCCCAATTATAAGTGCTGTGAATAAGTGATCATTGGTTTCATAGGCAAAAAATGATGTTTCACCATATCCAGGCTACCTTCCCACATGCAGCTATGCAATGTATTCAACTTCTCCTTTGGAATCGCACAGGAAATATGCCTGGGAAACAGATGTAAGCAGGGTCTGAATGAGCTGTCCCCTCACATCTGGTGATAGCTGGGAAAAAGACTTCATGAGCAGACTGTGTTTGTATAGACATGGTGACTTTGCCTAGGTGTGCAGCAGATGGAGCTGCTTTGCCACAATGATCAGTTTTGGCTGGCTTTGGGTTACAAATCACTCTAGTATTTGAATGCGGGGTAGTGAATTGTTGTTATCCTTATTGTCTGAGTAAAGGGGAGTAGAACTCTGCTTATGAGGGGGGCACCCTAAAGTGAACCTCACTTGCTAAGCAGAGGGCAGGGATGCCAAATCCCAGTGGAGATGAGAGTGGGTGGGGGCAGGTGTTCTTACCTGGTGGTGTGGACTGTGCCTAAGGAGTCATAGACACTGTTTGATCTACCTTAGGGCAGGTCTATACTACAGCGGGGATCGACGCTCTGAGATCGATCCACTGATGGTCCATTTAGTGGGTCTAGTAAAGACCCACCAAATTGACTGCAGATCACTCTCCAGTTGACCCCTGTACTCTACCCCTTATAAGAAGAGTAAGGTAAGTAGACGGGAGAATTTCTCCCATTGACCCCTCGCGGTGTAGACTCCGTGGTAACTTGACCTAAGATACGTTGACTCCAGCTAGGTTATTCATGTAGCTGGAGTTGTGTAGCGTAGGTCGACTTACCGCAGTAGTGTAGACATAGCCTTAATGACAGAGCTGATTAGGCTCAATTGAGAGTCCTTGTTTGTGGTTGGTAATTACTAGAGCTGACATCACTGCTGAGCTGGTCTAGGAGCTAAGCTTAAGGCCCTGTGTGAGGACAGTGAATACAGAGAACACTAAACTGGCTGTGCAGTTCCCCACTACCTGCTGAAATCACTAAGAGCTGGGTTAAGTGGTGGGACCTCAGAACGTGATGTCGCAGGAGCAGCAAGCAGCGGCCCTAACAGCGGCAGAGAGACAGCGGCCAGCGGTGGCAGAGGAGCAGCAGCGGCAGAGGACAGGAGCCAGCGGTGAGCCAGTTGCAGAGGCATTGCTCGACGCCTCTCCCTCCCCGGGGTGGAAGGCGAACCCCGTGAATGCATCTCTGAACTCTGGGTCTTCACTCATCGAGGGCAGCCAAGTGTGAGTGGGGTGCAGCAGAGAGAGAAGGGAATGATGTGCTAAATGGACAGTTGTTCATCAGACTTTCCCACTACAAAGTGGGAAACTGAGGCAAAGAACACCACCCACTGCACTGTGAGGTCAGGTTTGCTTATGATCATACGCTTTGCACGTGACTGTGGTGTTTTCCCAAATTAATGTTTGGTTCCCTTTCACTAAGCATTCTCTTTTGTTATGAACAGACTCAATGCTTGTAAGTTTGGAAGTATTGCCTCTTAGAAGCGCTCAGGAGTGGAGCTAAGTGTTCCCAAAGTACTGGGTGGGGGCTCGGTTCTGTTTGTATTGTTCAGAGGAACCCCTAGATACTGAACATGGCCCTTGTTGCTGCCAACTCCACCTGGCAGAAGGTTACGCATACATGACAAGACTTCCACATTGCTTACTGTCTGTGTACCTATTTTGTTCTTAGGAACTGATACTTTTACAATTACTTCAAGAACAACTGTTCTTGATAAATTATTCTTTCCCTTCATAAACTTGCCTTCTTTTGAGGTTACAGTGAAACAATATGATCATGTTATAATAATAAACACCATTTCTCTAATGTATGTGAAGAATTAAGGAGGAATCTTTTGTCAAGAGAAAAAAAGAGTTAGTATTTCTTGGACAAACTCTGAACACTGTTCTTGGTATTGTATGAAGTTATGGGGATATAGCAGTGTGCATTTTGACTTAAAAATCTCCAAGATGTGCTTCTTCTTTGCAACTGTTTATTATTGATAGGTGCGATGACCTTGAACTAGAAACTCCAGGTCTGGGCACAGACCACTCATACACTTTGGAATGGGGACACAGGTTGAAATCTAAAGTTGGATCTGGTTCCACATTTTGGAGAGGGCTGCTATTTTTAATAATATGCAGAGTCATAGCACCTCTGAACTTCGGAGCGTTTTTACCTTTGATCCAAGTTTTGTGTCTTGAGTCCATCTCTGATTATCTCTAGGACTAGCTGGTGGAGGTGTGCAGGGGAGGGAAAACTGGAGGACCTGCCCTAGTAGGTTTGCAGGTAGTCAGCTGATGCGAAAACCATTTGCTTTTGCTGTGCAGCACACGAGGAATTTAATGGGACCTGTTCCTACAGTGCTCCAGCTAGCAAAATTCCCCACTGATATCAATACGGTGCTTTGCCTCTGCAAATCATGCAAAATCGTGCCCATTGTGTCCATTTATATATTCGAGCTATACACTGTGCTGTGGGACAAAAATAATTTGTTGTGATGTCGTTGTGCTTGGGTCATGATTAGAGTGCTGTATACCAGTTTAAATGAAAAGCCATAAATTAGAATTTGATCTCATTTTGTGGGTTTAGCACTGAGCATTATCTAATCAGGTATTGGTTCGCTGAAGTACAAATCGAACAAGGGGTCACTGGACAAGGGTAAAGGTCAAGCTTTTTTGCAGTTCGTCACTGTGGTTTTAGTATTTGCCAGCAGCCCAGTTGTCTGCTGGGGCAAAGCAGCTGTAGCTCAGTGATTGTTTAAAAAGGGAAAATTGACTGCTTCTTAATCAACAAAGAAAACAAGGCTTTAAGGGCTGTCAGTTTTAAACAAAAGCAAGTTTGAAACAAAAACAAGCAAGGAAACACAAATTTAGCAATTTCATCATGGTTCCTGCCCTGCTAGGAAGAACAACTTGGAGAGCACTATAAAATGAATCTCTAAATAGTTCACTAAAACAAATGTTCTTGTCTACCACAAGAATCTTCTGCAGCACGTTGAACATTCAGTTCAGATAGCTGACTGGTATAGTTAGTTTAAATTCATGTTCATGGGAACATAATTTATCTACAATGGTTTTAGATGCTGTTTATCCTAAAACTTGATTTCTATTCTAGGAAGGTAGAAACAGGAGCAGTAAAGTTCAATAAATCAAACTCGTTATAGAAGATAAAAAAAATAGTTTAGAACTTTAGAAAACAGAAGATACTCTTCTTTCATGGCATTGAGGCTTAGAGACAAATGTGATTGGCTTGGAGTCTGAAGAGATTTCATAAAGATATATTTTAACAGTATTGAATCTGGTATAAGAACATGACGTTACAAAATGTAAACAAAGTTTATGCTATCTGGATTGGAAGAGGATCCAGTGAGAGTTATGAGAATCATGAAACTTTGTATAAAATGTTGAGTGGGGATTAGTTACAGTAATGTACAGCATTAACCAATGGTATGAAAAATATCTTTAATTTACAAAAGAACTTTGAGACTGACAGATTAGATATCTCAGAATATTTATTGGCATGAATTGCCCTCTTAAACAATTGAAAAAAGTCTTAGGGCCAGAAGTTATAGAGTGGTCATATTTTAAAACTTTCTAGTTTTGTCCTGTTTGACTTAAACTCCATATTTATTTATTTGGAGTTTGGTCTACAAGAAACTCCATGTGTAGGACCATCCAACACTCTGTATCTTTAAAACACAATAATATAGGAGTAACAAATCATAAGGGTCTAGATTTTCAAAATCAGAGTATAAAGTTGTTTTTATGAATCCATATTTCAGCACCTAAATATATGCCCAGATTTTCTAAAATCCTCAGCACCCAAAGTCTTACTTAGGAGCCTAACTTTGGTCTCCTACTTTTGGAAATCTTGGCCAAAGAGACCAAAGCAGCAGCACTTCTCCTTCCTCTTCCCTACAACATGCTTTACTATATAATCAATAGGTATGTGACCAGTACTCCCTAAAACTCCCACCATGCTATTCCTGACAAACAGTGTAAATGCTGAAATCAGTTAGTTATATAAGGCAGTTGGCAAATTTTTAAACACCACCTGAAAAGGTGATTTGTGTGTGACTATGGTATTTCCATTACTTTTGCAAAATTAAAAATATTACACATTTTGGGAAACTGAGTGGCTCAAGGATTTGGCAATTAGATACAGGGACAGTCGTCTCTAGGTCACATGATCAAATCTGGCTGAGGTTGGTGGTGCTTGACTATCATTGTCAGCTGAAAATTTTTTGGTTGTTGATGTGAATTGAGGTGATAGTCTTGGTCCAGTTTCTATGAATTAGAGTCCGACCTCACACTGATGTAAACCCTGTAGTAACTCCACTGAAGTCAATGAAGTTACTTCAGTGTTACACCAGTAGAATATGGCCCTATCAATCCATTACAATAAAAAAAAAAGATACAAAGCTTCCCTCATTTCTGGATATTGTCCTCCAGAAAGAAGGGATGATGTTATGGGGTATGTGAGGAATCTTGTACTGCTCCTTTCTGCTCTCTGCTTGACTTTTAGTTTTTCATTGTTGTCTATCTGGTGCTTTTCCTGAGCATCACACTAAATTAAAGTCAAATCCTGACCCTGCTTTACATAACTGTAACATAGAGCAGCTCCATATTAGGCCACCTGAGTTGAGAGGGAAGTACAGCATCCCCTGTTGGTCTCACTGATCTTAGGACTTATGACAGGTTTCAGAGTAACAGCCATGTTAGTCTGTATTCGCGAAAAGAAAAGGAGTACTTGTGGCACCTTAGAGACTAACCAATTTATTTTAGCATAAGCTTTCGTGAGCTACAGCTCACTTCATCGGATGCATACTGTGGAAAGTGTAGAAGATCTTTTTATACACACAAAGCATGAAAAAATACCTCCCCCCACCCCACTCTCCTGCTGGTAATAGCTTATCTAAAGTGATCACTCTCCTTACAATGTGTATGATAATCAAGTTGGGCCATTTCCAGCACAAATCCAGGTTTTCTCCCCCCCCCCCCTCCCCAAACCCACTCTCCTGTTGGTAATAGCTTATCTAAAGTGACCACTCTCCTTACAATGTGTATGATAATCAAGGTGGGCCATTTCCAGCACAAATCCAGGGTTTAACAAGAACGTCTGGGGGGGGGGTAGGAAAAAACAAGGGGAAATAGGTTACCTTGCATAATGACTTAGCCACTCCCAGTCTCTATTCAAGCCTAAGTTAATTGTATCCAATTTGCAAATGAATTCCAATTCAACAGTCTCTCGCTGGAGTCTGGATTTGTGTTTATGTGACCATCGTGCTAATACTACAGTGCTAATAAACGATGGTCACATAAACACCACCCTATACCGGAAACCTATGACCACTGTTCCTACCTACATGCCTCCAGCTTTCACCCTGACCACACCACACGATCCATTGTCTACAGCCAAGTTCTGCGATACAACCGCATTTGC
Organism: Chelonia mydas; assembly: GCF_015237465.2. Lineage (NCBI taxonomy): Eukaryota > Metazoa > Chordata > Testudines > Cheloniidae > Chelonia > Chelonia mydas. The sequence continues at coordinate 17,071,000 of NC_057855.1, forward strand.
TCCAACCCCTCAGACAGAGACAAACACCTACAAGATCTCTATCAAGCATTCTTACAACTACAGTACCCCCTGCGGAAGTGAAGAAACAGATTGATAGAGCCAAAAGAGTTCCCAGAAGTCACCTACTACAGGACAGGCCTAACAAAGAAAATAACAGAACGCCACTAGCCGTCACCTTCAGCCCCCAACTAAAACCCCTCCAATGCATTATTAAGGATCTACAACCTATCCTGAAGGATGACCCAACACTCTCACAAATCTTGGGAGACAGCCCAGTCCTTGCCTACAGACAGCCCCCCAACCTGAAGCAAATACTCACCAGCAACCACATACCACACAACAGAATCACTAACCCAGGAACCTATCCTTGCAACAAAGCCCGTTGCCAACTTTGCCCGCATATCTATTCAGGGGACACCATCACAGGGCCTAATAACATCAGCCACACTATCAGAGGCTCGTTCACCTGCACATCCACCAATGTGATATATGCCATCATGTGCCAGCAATGCCCCCCTGCCATGTACATTGGTCAAACTGGACAGTCTCTATTTAAAAGAATAAATGGACACAAATCAGATGTCAAGAATTATAACATTCATAAACCAGTCGGAGAACACTTCAATCTCTTTGGTCACGCGATTACAGACCTGAAAGTTGCAATTCTTCAACAAAAAAACTTCAAATCCAGACTCCAGCGAGAGACTGTTGAATTGAATTCATTTGCAAATTGGATACAATTACCTTAGGCTTGAATAGAGACTGGGAGTGGCTAAGTCATTATGCAAGGTAACCTATTTCCCCTTGTTTTTTCCTACCCCCTCCCCCCCCCCCAAGACGTTCTTGTTAAACCCTGGATTTGTGCTGGAAATGGCCCACCTTGATTATCATACACATTGTAAGGAGAGTGGTCACTTTAGATAAGCTATTACTAACAGGAGAGTGGGTTTGTGTGTGGCGGGGGCGGGGGGGGGGGGAAGAAAACCTGGATTTGTGCTGGAAATGGCCCAACTTGATTATCATACACATTGTAAGGAGAGTGATCACTTTAGATAAGCTATTACCAGCAGGAGAGTGGGGTGGGGGGAGGTATTTTTTCATGCTTTGTGTGTATAAAAAGATCTTCTACACTTTCCACAGTATGCATCCGATGAAGTGAGCTGTAGCTCATGAAAGCTTATGCTCAAATAAATTGGTTAGTCTCTAAGGTGCCACAAGTACTCCTTTTCTTTTTAGGACTTATGTATTCTTTTCAATGTTGTCATTTGGGGAAAATAGGAAGCAGGTTATTGGTGATCCTGTTGTTTTAAAAAATTGGAACCACTTTGGTAACGGGATAGGCTCTGCCCACTAGGATGGTGTGATAGGGCCTAATCTTCTCTCTCAGATGACAGCTCCTCAGTTCTATCCTTCAGTGTCTAGGAGCAGACAACATATTTTTGGCAGTCACAGATGCCAGTGATTTGTTTTCCTTTCTCCATTATTTAGATATTTGTTTGTCTCATTTAGAGCTCAGTCCTGCAAGATGTTGAGTGCTTTGGCATTTAAGCAGCAGCTTAACATCAAGAGGACTACTCACCTGGTTAAAGTTAAGCACGTGCTTAACTGCTTTGCTAAATTTAGGGCCAGATTGCTCAGCACCTCCAACGCTCAAGTCCATAGTACATGCTGAGTGCTTTGATTAAGTGGGAGGGGGCTTGTGATAGAAGAAGATGCTGATACAAAGGAGTGGTTGCCTGAAAAAAAGTGATTGATTCTATTTTTGGCAATGCTGCCAGTCTAAATCCTTCTTTTCTATGCATCCATGTCCTGTGGTGAGGATGTGACTAATTGTATTTGGTGCTATAAGTTCTTAGATAAATTCGTCATAAGCAAAATGTAATTCTAAAAGATGATGCCATTTACATGCATCAAGAGTGTCGGTAGAAGGATGACTGCCAGCATCAGACACCCTGACTTCTCTCTGTGTAGAGCCTACATCATGTGGACATAGATAAAAGAGCATAAGTTTCTCAACTTGTACAGTGGTAAGCATAACATAAATGCCTATATACATACGTGGAACGGTATGCCATAAATAATTCAGTTCTAATTGGATTTACTTTGCAAATAAAAAGTATCTTCAGAAGAGGTGCTCATCCTGCTAAATCTTTTGGCCCATTTGATCTAGGTAGAAGATGGGAAGTAGCACAATATTGTTATCTTCTATCATCTACCATTAATTGATGGTACAATTAACATGAACAAAAAAAGTTCCATGGCATGGTTTTACAGATCAGTGGAGGATGAGCTCCTGATCTCTGTTAGTGTAATTGCACCAAATGTCGCAGTGCTTTATCTACTCATGGACTTGAGTGGAGTAAGAACTAAGGATTACAGAATTTCGCTCACAGCTTTAATATAAAAGTTACTCTAAGAATTTTTTTTTTAAATAGCATATTTCCATAGAAACTAACCCAGTCTTCTAGGTTTATAAATGGGAAGGCAACCTTCACCTTTGACTTCAATGGGTTAAATACTAAGGGTGTTTCTGCACATCAATTAGACACCCACAGCTGGCCCATGACAGCTGACTAGGGCTTGTAGGACTTGGGAGGTGGGGCTGTTTCTTTGCCGTGTAGACTTCTGGGCTCGGGCTGGAGCCCAGGCTCTAGGATCCTGTGAGCTGGGAGGATCTCAGGGCTTGGGCTTCAGCCTGAGCCTGGAACCCGCAGAGCAATGAAACTGTCTCGCAGCCTGAGCCCTGTGAGCCTGAGTCGGCTGGCACCCGCCAACCATGGGTGTCTAGTTGCTAAGTAGACATATCTTAAGATTCTTACTTAGGGACCAATCATTTCTCCCCATCTCTTCATATTGAAGTGAATAGACATGCTCTGATATGTCCTTGCACACATGGGGCATGAGGTCATCCACCCCTTGGTGCTGTCCTTCACTTCTCTGCACCTGTGAAGTCCTCTGCATGGGACTATGGATCCATACATGGAGAGGAGACAGGACAAGGGAGATGTGTACCTTCCCCCCAGCTGTTGAGTTCTGAGGCTCTTTTGACTCCTGAGGGGAGTACGGTGGAGCTGTGGGAACCAAACGGAACTTGTGGCCTGACTGCCTGTCCTCAGATCAAATCCCACTGTTAACATTCTACAAAGAAGAATTGGGAAGAAGAAGAGGAATCTTAAAGTATCTTTATTTTCAATTTTATAAGTTCTCCCATGAGTTGGGTCATCTACATGTACAGTACTGAGGTAAACTGACTTCAGTGGCATTTTGCCCAAGGAAGGACAAAGTACTCCAGCGACTGGAATTAATTTGTCATATTTCTGACACTGGATGAAAAGTTGCCTTAAGACCAAGTCAGATGCCCCCTTAAAAGACAACCAGACCCAATTAGTTTGGCTGTTTAGAAAGATAGAATCAGGAGGAAAAAACCAAACAAAGAGAATGATCATTACATTTAATAAAAGAACTGACAAGCAATCATAATTCTTCCCCTTAAGTAAATATGTTACACAAAAATTTATTATGAACTGACACATTATGCAAGCCAGTATTCAAAGATGAGTTCCTTGCATTAAGTACAGTAGATGCCATTAAGGAAAACAGTCAATATGTCACTAAGCCTCGGCCTGTAAAATTAAATTGATTTGGTAAATGTAAGTAAGATAGATCTGTTTGCTTTCATCATCAATTTTGAGTGGGTGAACAGGTGATGTCACCAACCTGGGAGCGATAAAGATGCAGGACCATCTGGAAAGCTTGGTGATGGATGGGCAACTGCTTTTGGATAGTGACAGTACTGTGGTACTTTGTCACTTGGGATGCAGTACTTAATAACTTTTCAATACCATCATAATAAATTTCACTGCCTTATTAATATAGAAATGGTGAGTTATTACTGTGATGGCTATTGTAAATAACAGGAGATGCAGTTGTCAAAAGCTGATTGTTTGGGCATGTTTCTTTAAGCAGCACAGTTGACTTGGGATAATCAACGTATGTCTATACCAGCTGAGTTTATTGCACTTGTCAAAAGAAAAAGCAGTATTATTCAAAAATTATATGAAGTCCATAATAAACAAGTTTCATATATTATCACACTTTTCCTATAAGTTTCATAACACAGGGCAGTAAATCATTTTTAATAATGCCTTTTTATGTACAGAAATACCCTTATGTTATAATAATGTCTTTTCCTAACTATTCACAAAACAGACAACTTCCAGAGGGGAAAAAAAGCTATTTTTCACTCATCAGAGCAGTTAAAAATTAAATCTCTCTATTTCATTAAAAGGCTACCTTTGATATAAGGCCACTGGACTCTAGCTGTGTCGTGCTTTTTATTTTAATTGAACAGATGTAGCTAATAGTAATCTAGGACAAAGAAATACAGACAAAATTATAACCACGTGTCACTAAACAGTGGTCAGGAAAGAGCATCTGTATGTGTTTTATGAAAACCCAAGACTGCTCTGTGACACTGTTGCTAATGTCATCATTTTGATGACTAGAAAGAAGCAAAATGCATAGATAGTTGTAAGCAGAAGATGAATGACCAGATCAATCATTTAGCACCATTCAGAGTATTATGCTGTTGTTCTTTAGGTAGATAATTAAATCTGTGATGTCTTTCTTATTTGTATAAAGGGGCACAAACTTGTAAAGATTATCAAAAGCTTCTCAAACATATTATTTCTGGATTATTTTTTTTAAACAATCTGACTTTGCCTTTCATACTCTAGCTTTGTGAGTCCTTTTCAATTAAATATCTTTCCACCATTTCTATTACTACAGAAAAGAGAGCCAGCAGTCTATTAACAGGCAATAAAGTTCAGGAAGCCTAAGACTAGTTTCTTGGGTCAGAGGTGAAAATTGCATATTAAATGAAACAAAGGTGTGCCTTGATGGCCCAACAAGCACAGAAGAGATGGAGAATGTATGCTGGGAGAAAGAGAAATATCATCATTAAACAGAAGCAAATGAGGAGTTCTCTTGTGCAGTCAGTATATGGTAAAATGTAATCAGCATGAACACATGCAATTCAGAGGAGACAAGGCTGACATTTATCATTCAAGTCAGCATACACTGTAACAGAACTACTCAAATTTAGGCATTTGTCCAATAAAGATTTCACTAAACTTTAAAAAATCCCCTGCTTTTTAGGGCCTGGAGAATAAGTTCTGGTTTTCGGAGTGTTCCAAAAACATATGTATCTGGAAGTAAAGAATGGAAAAAAATAGTTGGCTAACAGAGTATTTCCACCCGAGAGAATATTAATATGAAGTTTTATTGATGTGACAGCTGTAATGTTTCCTAGTTGAACAGTAGGTGGCATACATAGGAGTGAAGACATGGGTTGTCATAATCGAGCATATTTCTTATGTGATTTCATTAAATTCAGAGCATATAATAAGCATTAATTTGGAAAAAATACAAATGTTAAATAGCCTTGCATTTAAAGTGCAGCCGTAGCATTTTGCATGGAAAGATGCAAAGATCCCACAAAAAGAAAAACAAAGCACATAACATTTCATCAAATGAAGCCTGAAGCAAAAAGAGGCTCTTTTATATAGGGGGTTTCCTTAAAAGTTGTTCTTAGTCTTAGCTTGATTAAGTGGTACTGGCAATCTGCATGAAACATGAAGACTTGCCTTTTCTTTTCATGAACTGTGACATGTTATATCAAATTCCTGTCATGTAGCTGGGGTTTTCATTGCAAGTCAGCATTTTGAACTATAATATTTCCTTGATTGCATATTGGTGTTATAAATCTGCTCGTTAAAAGAATATGGCTATTCATTTATCTCAGATTTTATTTTAAATTAATTTTTCTTCGCATATCCAATTTGCTATTAACAACACCCCAGCACTTCTCAGATCTGGCATGTTGAACATTTCCATCAGTATGATGTGCAGGGAGTTCCCTACATAACTCTCTGTGCGATGGGATGAGAAAATACCCCTTTGCCTCCAGATTTTCCATTTTGGAGATTCAGCCATATTATGTTTTTCATGAGATTTGAGGTGATCGTATCTTTGTCTGATGTCTGTCTTTTAGAGCAGAGGAGTCACAATGGAATTTTTAAAAGTATAGTGGCAATGATGATTTTATGCAAAAATGTGAGTACATCTTTGGTGGTGGATGAAGGCTGTAGTATGTGACAGATTCAGCAAAAGTGGTTATAAATGTGTTGACTAAATACGGTAATTAGGGCAAAATTTTCAGCAGCCACCTTAACTGCACTCACAATATTTGTAGGGGCAGGTGTTTGTACACGCAAAAGTCTCCATTTGAACATGCAGAACAAGTTCATGCAAAAGCTAATTTTTGCATATAGGATTCGTATTTTGTATGTGTAAATGGATAGGTCCTCATCATAGCATTTAGTATGGAAAGATGTAAACAGTTCAATGATAAGAAATACCCTACCTACCTACCGTATAGAGAGATGGTGGCAGTATCTCCAGAAAGCTCCTTCAAAAAAAAAAAATAGTAATGTGACCTGTTCCTTGGCATGTTGTCTGAAGTATTTTTCCTGTTTCATACACAAGCCTGTGCCTACAGATGAATCTTTTACTAGAACTATGCTGAGAGGCTCATTTTCTTAGTTGAGTTGGGATCTTTGGTCTACAATTTGGACACATCTGTTCAAGGATGAGATTTCAATCATGGTCTTTTCCTTCCAGCCTTTTCTTTTTTAATTTGAAAAATGGTTTTGTTTTGTTTCTCAATGTCCTGTGTGGGGGTTGGTGTGCTTCCCTGTTTCAGATCCTTCCTAATGCATCTCAGCCTGTATGCCCCATCACCAAATCAAACAAAACATGGAAAACACCATACTCCTCATTTTCCCCTTTCCACATGATCTCTCCTCTTCCTCCTCCTCCTCCACTACTCTTTCTAGCTCCACCATTCTCCAGGTTGCCTACCTTTGAAACCTTGGTGTCAGTTTTGAACCGCTGCTTTCAGGCTGTTGAGAAAACCTGTGGTTTCCTCCTGTATAACTTCCTTAAAATATGTCGTCTCCATTCCTGTTACCATAACCCTCACTTAAGCAGCCTTGCTCATCTTGTTCCTGACTAGTGCAGCCCTCTCATCTCTGGCTCTCCCAATCCTCACTTCACTCCTCTACAGTTTGCTACTGAGAAAGTCATCTTCCTTGCCTACAGAAGAAGTTCCTCTCTTCTGTAAATCCTGCCACTGGGTTCTTCTCATCCACTGCATATTTTTCAAACTCCCAGTCCTGCTCCTCAAGCCTCTGCTCCCGCCTGTTTCTCTGATCTCATCGTTTCCAACTCCCCTCCTTGCTTCCTTCACATCACCCAAAATTCCTGTCTCACCACTCTCTTCTATGGCCCAGTCTTGCCTCTGCTGCCTTCCATATTTCTTCCACTGTCTGGAATGCCCTACTTGAAGTCATTGGGAGCTGGGGGTACTCAGCATCTTGCAGAATTTGGCCCCATTATTTACTTTTTAAAGTGTATTTTTCTCAAATAATTTTTTTAATTTAATTATTAGGGTTTTTTTATGGAACAAGTCTTTGGATCAAAGTTGTCTCCATTTTTGTGCAAATTTTACTCAGACCAATTGACACCAAACTCAATTGCTCCCTTTCCACTGATGTTGAATTCCACTGGGAATTTTGCCTTGGTGACACCTGAATAAAAACTGAGGACCTGATTCATCTGCCCCTACTGACATTGAGTAGGATTTACTCAAAAGAGTAATCCTATTGACTTCAGGGGGAGCTGGTGGTACACTACAGTCATCCAAGGCAGACTGCTTATTTAGGTTCTTAAATATTGACTTTAAGTGCCTGAGGTTAGACACCAAGTTTGAGATTTTTTTTGTCCTAAATCCAAGGCAAATGATACCTACTGAAATATCACAGCTTGGTAAAATATTTTGAAACTCTTCAACACCCTCGCCCCTCATATCATGCCAACAATTTTAAATCAAAAGTGCCATTATATGCTCCCTGTTGGATTTCAATTAGGAGTTCTGCTTAAAAATCAGTGGCATAATATGCCCCATCATGTGGAGGTTAGAGAATTCCTGATTATATCTATCTATCTATATATACACACTCTTCTAAAATGACAAATAGAACCTTTATTAAGTTTTGTCAGCTGTGTCAGTTTCACAAATGTTCAGAAAAAGGGATGTAGTAGCACGAAACAGAAACCCTTTTATTATAGCCTTGTATACACACAACCCAGCACCATTTTAATTAAACTGGTTTAGATGAACTGGTGCAAACCCCTCTGTGTATACTATTATTTCGGTTTGAGAGTGGCTTATTGTGATTTATCTTAAATCTGTTCCTAATCAACTTAAGCTAAAGCAAAATAAACTTGGCATAACCTGAAATAAAAGATTCTCCCCACAGCCTTTTGTACCAGATTAACTAAGCCAGTTTAAAATTGCACCTTGAGTTAAACCGCTGCAATGCTGTGTGTGGACAAGCCCTTATTGTATTGCTTCAGATTAATAATTAGTTTATGTTTTACTTTCATAGCATTTAATTTCGAAGAGCTCTGTTGCACACTGTAGTATATTTGCTAAACTGATTAGAAATCTATTGTTACTGATTTGTCTGTTACTTTCCTGTTGTGTGAAAGGAGGTATGACAGCTGAGCAGAAATGAGGAGTAAAATTCTACTAAAGTTTGTACATCTTGGATGTAGACGCTTGTGCTACTTTACTGAGACATTTTGTCCGCTACCTGCACCCAGCATCCTTTAAAATGATTCCGTTTTCATGCTTACAATGGGAAAAAAACATACAAACAAAAAAACAAACACCCCCCTCAGTCCCTGGTTTTCAGACCAGCTTTACTGATTAAAATCTTGCAACAATATTATTTCTGGTGTGATTTTGTTAATGGTCTTGAATTATGTTTGAATAGGTTTAGAATAGGTGCTTGACTAACCATTGTACACAGGCTAATGTTCCCCACAGTAAAGGGAGTTAAGAAGAGTGAAATGATGATCTAAAATAGCTGAAGGTTCTAAACAGAGATGGATTAATACTAAATGGGGCCCAGATCAAATCCAGCCAAAAAGCCTCCAACAAATGAAAGCCCTCCCCCTACAAATGTACTTGTGGCACGTCTGGCATCCTGCCTTGACAAAGTTCACCCCACTGTCCATAGCGGATCCCAGTACCCTTTTTCTACAAATGCCTGTGTCCAAACTTTGTGGGTCCTTCGGCCCCCTGCCAGCCTTAAACTAGGATCCATGAAACCCGGATTAATCCAGCCCTGGTTCCTTATGTAGCAAAAGAAATTCTTTAAAGTACATCTCAAGCCACTCATGACAAGACTGTTAAAAACTATATGCCATGCCATGTCAAACCTTAAACAGCGGGGAGATGAAGAACCAATTTGCCAGTATTCTGATGGGTTTTGCAGTACTTCTTACATGTAACAGGCACATTTGATGTGTTTTGAAAAAAATCTGCGGTTGCATTCCTCCTCCTGTGATATTGCCAATGCTTGTTCTTCAGAGAGAGAGAAAAAAAGCCATTTGCTTTAGTGTTGGGAATTATAAATAATTTGATGCAACAGGTTTAAGTTACCATTTTTGTGGTGAAAAGAAAAGCTTAGCATGATCCAGATTTTCCTTGGTTTCCTCCCATTCTGGAGAGAAGCAGAGGTATTCACATTTCTTTGTCTAACAGTTTTATAATGTTTTAAGAGATTAACAGTGAGCATGAATGAGGGCCTAAGGATTAGACGACAAAAAGCCTGGACTGTCCACTACCTTGTTTGCAGATTTTACATTTTTCAGCGTTGCAGAGTGAGTATAGAAACGAAGGAAAGATAATAAGGACCAGAGTCCCAAAAGTGTTTAGTGATTCAAAAAATTCAGATGACATGTCAGAACTGACAGAATGATGGAACATTATGTGGCAGGGCCTACTTTTTTTGTCTTATGCTAAGCTCTCGTACTGAGTGAATGCAGATGTTATCACAGTATCCCAGACAGACAGTCAGTGAAATGTGACAAGCTGTCAGCAAAGTTACACTACGTTGATTTTGTTAAAATATCCCAAAGCTTTATACATAAAACTCTTTGCTCAGTCGATGGAATAAAATAGAAACTGCTACAGTAACCTTTCTGATTTGTCATCCTTTGAATGATTCGGATGCTTACCCCTGTGAAACTTTTTTAGAGTAAAATCATCTAAAATATTTGAAGGTTGCATAGGTATCAATAAAATTTTCAAAATCAAAGTACATCTCAAGCATTCATGGCAAGGCTGTTAGCCACATGTCATACTGTGTCGATCATCTGTTGAATGATTTGGGTATTTACTTCTGTGGAATTTTCTGAGTTGAATTAATAATAGCAGTTAACAACAATGAACTCCTCCACAACTTAGTTTAACTGTCTCCTTAGACTTATGCCACTATTTATTGCTTCATTTAGTTTAGACAAGCTACAATTTGTTAACAGCACAAGTGAGCTTTTAAAAATTAAAACCAATTGAGAAAAATCAAGTAAATTGTTTTAAACATGTGTATAAAATAAATATAGATAGGGCAGGACAGTTAGATTCAGAATATTCTGAGATTAATAAGGAAACTCAAAAAATGATTTGCTTTTGCTTCAGTGCTATTCTAGACCTTCAGTATTTAGTTGATATGTAAATATTGCACCAGTGGTTTTTATTTTGTGTAGCAAATTAAGGATCCCATCCAGCAAACCCTTAAACATTGAAGTCAATAGTACTATGCATGGAAGTCAAATTATTCATGTGCCTAAATGCTTGCAGGATTGAGCCCAGGGCACTCTTTTTTTTTTTTTTTAAAGTATATGTAATTTCCTAGAAAATGTAAATCACAACTAGGAAACCAGAATATTTTGACAGTTGCAATGGATTTTGTGTTTTGAAGCAGCAGTGTATCAAATTCAGACTTTTAAATAATTAGGGGGTGGGAAGCATAAAATACTTATCCTTCCCATTTGTTTCACAGATTTATTTTTATGGGTATATTTACTGACTAGGAAAATATGATACAGATGAGTGGCTTTTGATCTGAAACCCTCAAAGTAAATTGCATATCTGTTTTGCAGGTAATTATATATATATCAGTCACAGGAACCCCATTAATAGTCTGTATTCTTTGTCTTATTACTGTTAGCTTAAACCTAAATTTGATGAGAGGGCTGTTTATAGTGGCACAAACAAATACATTTCACCAGCACACGGAGTCACAGAATGTTCATTTTCTATTAAACAATACAGAATAATGAAAATGATTTGAAATCAATTTAAGTCTCCTTTTGAATAAGGTGATCTTATATTATTATTTTCCAAATAGTAAACTCTATTAATTCACTTCTAGAATTGGAAGTGAAAGGAAAACATAGCAGGCATCAGTTTTTGTTAAATTTATGTTATTACCAAATGTATTACGGTACAATGAACCAACGTTCTGTGATTCTGAATAAAGAAATGCAAAGACATTTAGAAGATAACATCTTGCACAGTGTTTTTGCACAACACAGAACTAAACAATCATGCTAAATTATGCATATGGAGGAAATAATTTAGAATATGTTTGGCTGCTAATCACACTCATTCTGAAGTTTTAAATTTCATCTGTCTGCTCAGATCTATTGTGATCCATTAAGTGGCTTCCTTTTTTTCCTACAAATTGAATGCTGCAACTGCAAGGAGCTCTTTTGTTCTTTTAATTCAGTCAGCATGGAAATGATTTTCTCATTTCAGGCCCTTTTCTGTCCTCTCTTCATTGTGTCAATAAAATAGAGTTGTGCAGAGCTGCTCTAATCAGCTTAGAGTGCTAATTCATTGCACTGGGATGCTATCTGGGTTTGGCTACAGGTGGGCACTATAAGGGGTCAGTCTCCAGGGGAGTGTAATTGTGTCTCTCTTGGGGCTTGTTTGCAGAATAACTGAAATTTCAAGACCAAGCTAAGCGGGAGAAAAACCCTGCACAAACACTGGCATATATAAGCATATATCCAACTATATCATAGAGTCAATAGAGCAAGCGTTTCCATTCTGACAGCTCTTTGGGAGAGGGGATGTTATAATTCGGTGGTAAAAAAAATCATTTGGAACTAAAATACTCTAAAAATATAAAATAAAGTTGTGGCCACTTTAAAGACCAGGCGTGCACAAATCTAAAACAAAACTAGTGGTTTCACACAGACACTTTGAGGTTTTCCTTGGGGGCTTGCCTTTGAATTTTGCAGACTGTAATTTCGCAAACATAAACTAGAATCTGTGGGACGTTTAAAAGACAAAATTAAAATAATTAAAACAACAGACAACCAAAACCTTCCCAAAAAACAACCACCCCAAATAATTTAATAAAACAATCTTTGCATGTGTCCAGATTTCTTTTTAAACAAACATTTCATAACACATTTAGCATAAATTTAGTGTGAAAGTGCAGAGGGGCTGAGCTGAAATTAAATGACACAGTTATGTGGACACAGCCTCTGGGGAATGTAATTCCTAACATGGGTACACATACATGCATTAGCTCTGCTCATGAAGATAGCAATGTGACTGCGGTGGCATAGGCTAGCCACCCAAATATATACCCAGTGGGTCAGGTGGGATTATACTTTGGCGATTAGCCTGAGTACTACAGCCATACTGCTATTTTTAGGTGATAGCTCGAGCAAAGCTAGTGCACATATGTGTATCTATGCTGGGAGCAACACCTGCCAGCTGCTGTGTAGACATACCCAGGAAGTCTGTAGTAGAGCCAGCAAGTCAATCCAGCTGTCCTGAGTCCCAGTCCAGTGGCTTCACCACAGGACTATCTTTTCTCTTTCTCTTTGCATGAAACGCTCTGATTTATATGGTGGTATTAACACAGTGAGACTGTGGGTCATATTCTTGGCTATGTCTGAAGAGCACACAGCAGTGGTCAAGGGAGCAGGTGTTCAAAGGGGGTGTAAATCTCACCTTAGCACTCTGCTGATCTAGGGGCTGTTGGGGTGCATCATTTGTCCCTGGCATAAGATAAAGCAGCCTTAAGCTTTAAAGTTGTGCCAGATGCCAGCAACTCCAGGAGGTTGGGGGCAGGTAGCCCTGGCCACGTCTCCTCTCCTGACAGCAGGGAATGAGGATCAGCATAGGTAAAAATCCCATGGCCACATTCCATGTTGGTGCACTGCTCTGGAGGACCTGGCCCTCTCTCTTGTTGTCATTTAGTTTTGTGTTCTCATAAATCCCTTTAGTTCTGTGGTATGTGTGAAATCTGGGAAGAACAGGAATTGGGATTCTCTCTGTTTTTGCTACTTACATAATGTGTCTCCATGAGAATAACACTTGAAAGTTTAGGGAATAAATTCTTGATGAAGTTATTAACACCTGGCTGTTCAACAGCAAACCTGTTTGGCTGTGTTGTGGTTTGCCTCTCTAGGCATCTTGCTGAGGCCCAGATTTACTTTAGTAGCCCACTAGAGCGCAGCTATCACTTTCTTTACTGCAGACCTTGAGCTGCTCACTGATGGCTCCTCTCAATCTCCATTTTCTTTCTTTGGTGTACCTACACCTGCAGTGGAATCATGTTTCAAGTAACAGTTTTAAACCTGGTTTAAAACTATTTTAGATTAAAAGAGCTTTTAAAAGGTTTCAGCATGGTTCCTCTGGTCCAAGTGAACTAAGACTAGCTTAAAACTGTTTTTGAAATTCAAGGCCAAAATCATCCCTGGTGTAACTCTAGTGCCTTTAATAAAGTTAGACCAGGTATAAGTTAATTCCTAGGTAATAAATCGAATGACTTGTTTTGTACAACACTGAGTGTATTAACACAACTCACACAATAATATGTTGTTTTTACATTGTGCTTTCCATTCCAAAAGATCTCCATGTACCTTAAAACTGACATAGCAACACAGTAAGGGGTTAACTTCACCTATCAGTGAAGTGCAGCAGTATCTTGGATGAAATACAGCACGATTTTAAGAGCATATAGTAAATTGGGAAGTGGAGAGGATGTCTAACAGCATTTTAAAAATTACCAGCTCCTGAATTCTTTTAAAAATATAGCAACACTTAATGTTGTTAACACAGTTTTATACATTATGGACTAATTTTTTTAATCACTAAATTTTGCCCACAAAATGTACTACACATGCATAAACGGGTAACTGCACATGCAGAATCAGGCACTTTTTACATTTACACGTTAATTGATTTCTTTTACATGATTCCAAAGTTAGAAAGCAGATATTGTGCCCTCTTCCCCCAACCCCCTGCTTTGTAGCATAAAAGTGATTGAACTAATTCAGATACTTCCTGAATCTGGGTGCTGCTTATAGAAGTGGGGGAGCAACATGTCTGTGGCTTATTCTCACAGAGTCCACAGAATCTCATCTGCAGCAAGTCAAAGGTTGTTGCCAAACAGGATCAAGGGAGGAGTTCACTCTACAGAAGGGGAGCAGACAATTGATGGGGCAAACTTCCCCTGAACCCATTCCATTTTCCACTGGTAAATACCAGAGAAATTAATGTTGCTCGGGGTAACATTGACTTCTATCCTGCTCTCTCCGATTCCACTCAAAGGGGTCACAGAATGAACATGTGGCAGGAGGATAAATGGCAACGTAACTTCTGACTGAACTGCTTTTCTGCTGGGGTCTGTCAATGGAAAGACTACCAATCAATTCACTCAATTTTGGATTAAGCCCCTAGGGAAAAGCACAGAGGAACTGCTTCAGCGCAGATTTCCCAGCAATTTGGGATTACAGAGTATGAATGCCATGCCTACTACCCCTTCCACTTGTCTGTAATCCCCTTCCCATTTGAGGTGAACCTTGCAGAGTTCTGGGAGTGCTTTTTTCTCTCCCATGAGTTTTTCTGCAGGAGGGGAGAGCATTTAGTCCCTTATATTTTTGTGACAGAGTAGCCACCGTGAAGAATAATTAACATATGCGAGAACCCCACTAAGCAGGAAATCATAGTAATGTTATGTGGTTCGGGGTGAATGGAATCCCTCCATTATCAAAAATTCCATCAGAGAAAAGGAAACTAAGTTCCTAATTAGACTATATCCAATGGAAGAGGTGGGACACTGAAGAGAAGAAGAAAATTGAGAGGTAGCTGATGCATTCTTCAGGCTAATGATAGGAAAGGAAATAGGAGAGCTTGAAAGGTCACTGACCTTATTAGGCCAGGAGAAGAGTAGTAGATCTTCAAAAGCTTTCACCTATGATAGGTTGACAATGTGTGAGGTTCTCTAGATGATCTGAGAGGCAAGACATCTGAGAAAGAATAAGGGAACAAATTAGGTAGATTATAGTGAACTGTGCAAACATTGCATTAAATGCATATTTTTGAGAAACGAGAATAAGATGAATATAAGGAGAGACATAACCACATAGCCTTTCGCTATTTTAGTGAGGTCCCTTTTCAATATGGCTACAATATTTTTATATTCTAAATACAAATTATTTTTTCTATAATTTACACAAGTAATGATTACTTAGTGTACAATGGGTCACCCTACTGAAGTATTTGCTTTCTGTTTAACTGAGAAATGATAGGCAATCCTGAATAATATTATATTCAACTAGGTAAGAGATAATCCTGTATAATATTAGGCTCAATTCAGTTTTTACATACAGAGAAAATACTCTAAGTCAGATAGTATAAGTGTTCCCATTGTCTACGTGGCCTATCAGTAGCACTTGCAACAGGCTTGTACCTTAAAAGATCTAACTTTAAGACTTTCACCTTCCAGGTTCTGGCCCCAGAGGAACTGTGTGCACTATCTAGATGATTCACTCAGAGCCAAAAATTCCTTATTAAAATCCTCCCTGCTGGTACATGAACAGGAACAAGTTTGATCTGAGAGCTGGAGAGTGCTATTTGTTTGTTCTCCTGGTCAGTGCTTAAGTTTTGCTGTTCTGGCTGTCAGTGGGACAGGGGAGGGGGAATACAAAAGAAAAGGAAGGATTAAATTAAAAATACTGCATTTTGTATCTGGAATATGATGGGGCCAGATTATTTACAGTGGTATATACTCAGCACTATGTCATTGGATTTCATGGTAATACAAATAGGCACAGCTCCATTGGCTTCTACACCAGCACAGAGTTTGGCCCAATGTAATTGCACCAATGTAAAGTCAGTGTAAATGAGGTCAGAATTAGGCCCATGGTATTCCTAAAGTTTGCTTTTCTATTATGATGGAGTTGCATGGTTACTCTTGCTATATTATACATTATATATATTATACCTATAAAATGGTTTTATATGAATATTTTTACCATTGTGAAAATGTAACTAGCAAATATGTTTCTTAACCTCCTCTCACATAGGAGGCAAAAGATGCTTGTTGAATCTGAGTTAACACTTCCACACTAATGGCAGAGAACAGAGAAAATGAATATAATATGGTTAACATCTTTGTCGTCCGATGAGTTTATAATCTCAATATAAATTAGAATGACTCTGTAAAAATTCAACTTTCGACACAGGTAATGTCCCTGAACCTTACTAGCAAAGGAGTGCATACCTTGATCTATAGGCGGGCTCCACAGAAATGCATTAAGGGTAGTAAAATTCCCAGAGAAAGAGAAGGGCTGCCATCAACGATTAGATGTGGTTTGTAATAGTATCGTCCTGTTTTCACTCACCACAGTAGAACATTTCTACCAGGCTAACAAGGCATATGGTAATGAGAAACATGCCAAGATTGAGAGAAAGGAGCCTAACTTATGTACAGGAAACAAATGTGATCAATTACTCTAAGTGTGGAGCTCACAGATACCTTATCTTAGGGCTCCTTAAAATAAGAACTTGATTGTTACCAAATGTATCTAAGGAGCTAGTGAAAGAAACACATTAATGTGGGAGACACGTAAAGTTTTATTAACTTCGAAAATTGACATCATAACTTGGTTCTAAGCAAACTGAAGAATCCACAGAAGTGGTTAACAAGCAAGCATAGTGTTAACTATGTAGTTCTATATTATAACTGTCTAAGCAGCATTTAAACATTATACTGCTCTAAATAATAATTCAAAAAGCCACCAGTGTGTTTTGTAACTGTAGTATGCAAATACTCTGTAATAGTTTATTCTTATTAGGCCATTATTTGGGTTAGCATTCAAATTAATTCTGTCCTCCACACCACATTTATTTTAAAGAAAAAATGTGTAGAGATTTTCTTATCGGAGAGTGATGCTGTAACAGCTTTAGTAGACTGATACTGAACTTAGGTTGACACAGAAAATGGAGATCATTAGCTGAAGTATCTGACAAGCTGTGTGTATGCCTGAGAGACATTAGGAGCAGTGAGAAATATGAAATGGCAAGCTCCTGCTAGGGTATACCCTTGACATAAAATTATGGGACTCTCAGCTAGTTTTTAATATAAATCTGCTATGGTTTAAGATTGGAATATTTTCTTTTTCATGAAATTACTACTGTCCATAGAAATGTCACCCACACATGAATTAGAAGGACAATGGAAACCACTGTGGGAAATATAATGTCTTCAATCCACGTATGCAATTCCCATTGGCATCAATAGGAGTTATGCATGAGGATTGAAAGAAGTATATGACCCATATGAATGCTTTAAGATGAACACCATAGAAGGAAGTCAGGCTTCTATAGCTTATGGATATAGCAGACCCAATACTGCTTTCTTTGAAGTCAAGGTGAATTTTGCCACTGACCTGAATGGGAGTAGGTTTAAGCCCAGGATATACAAATACATGGTACTATATCAGAAGAAAATTGTTTAAAAGCTGGTTTCAGAGTAACAGCCGTGTTAGTCTGTATTCGCAAAAAGATGCATCCGATGAAGTGAGCTGTAGCTCACGAAAGCTTATGCTCAAATAAATTGGTTAGTCTCTAAAGTGCCACAAGTACTCCTTTTCTTTTTGTTTAAAAGCTGAGGACCAGGACATGGCACGATGAAAGGAGAAAACAGCAAATGGTGTGTTTTGACAGCACAGGGTCTGCTTTTGATCTTGTATAAATCTACCAACTTTGTAAAGTAGCCCCTAATTTACACTGGTGTAAGCCAGACTGGAATCAGGGCTACAGTGTCTAGATCTGGCATCTGCTGGCATATGTGTGGCTATGTTAAATGCAATTTGTTATAATGTGATGGCAGTCTTGTCTGTCTGAAAACTTGTTCACCCCCTCAACCCCAACCAAGCTATATATAATCAGATGTCAAATTTTGCTGTATTTTAACATGATATTCGCAGTTTAAAAGTGTATTTTGTATTTGGACTCATGACTAAGTCATTTTACCATCCTCTCACATTTAATAATTCTATAATGATGAAACTTTCATGAAAAATGGTTATTTCACGGGTGCTTCACCTTTTAGACATATTTGTCATAGTAATACATTGCCTGGTCATTTCACAGGACAATGTTATGTTGTAAAATTATGCTTCATATATTTAAGTGGAATTTATACTCAATACCAACCTGGTATGGGTGATTAAAGTTCTATGCTTTAGCCTAAAGACATTTGCTTTAACATCCATGTACAAAAGTGGAATTTAAGAGATTAACTTGCATTTGACCTACTTCAGCTCTACTGGTAATGAGGGGTGCAGGGGCATAGAATTAATCTCTCTCAATTTGTGGCTCTCAGGGGTGCTGCTAAGTTTTAGAGTGCTTGAATTTTAAAGTCTCCTGTTGCGCTGAGGAGGTTTTGTTACTCAATGGAACTCTGTTAACTATAGTGATTGAAGTGCTAGTTTTATCTATTTGATTAATAGCATGATTGAGTTCCACTGTCTCTTTGAAAGAAAAACATATTTTCTATACCTCTGGAATAGCATTTCATTCCACATACAGTGAAAATAGGGAACAAAGAGAGGGAGGAAAAAAATATCTGTTGGACCTGAGTTGTAGTATGTATAGCTATTTAATAACTTTCATGCTGGATCTTACATGTCAAACATCTATAAAATGGTCTGGGATTTAGTCATGATTTGTTGTGTGATATTAATGTACTGCTCCTACAAAGGTATAATTCAAGTTGGTATTATTTGGACTAATATGTTTTTAAAAGCTTGAAAATGACTGTGCAATCATTACTCTAGTGCTCTGTCCTTAATGTGTCCAATGAACATTTGGGCAAAGTAATTTATACTCTCAAGAAATTGGCTTTAACTACTGAATGTACAACATTTCCCTCTCTCTGTAAGTTTAATAGGGCTGTTTTACTTCCATATCAATACATTAAATCCCTCGTCTTCTTTTTAAAATGACCACAATTCAATGAAAGATTTCCTTGTGCAGAATAACTAGCAACATGACATCAGTTATCCAAAGCAAATAGCAACTAATGAAGGAATTAGATATACTAGGCTGTAATGCATGCCTGTAGAATCCTGTATTAAATATACATATTGGCTAATAGGGTGACACACATATAAACAGTTTGCAAGTTTTATGAATAGGTTTTCACTGTTTTATCACATTTCACTGTTTTATCACATTTATCACACTGTTTTATCGCATTGTGATATATCTTTTCTAGAAATGTACAACAAAGTTAATTTTTCTCTACTTATACCAGAGAATGTGTGAACAAATAGGACCCCTGAACTATTGTAGCTTGGGGAAATAATATAGCATGTGGATATTAGCATCTTGTATGCAGATAAACATGGTGATCAATATCATGCACATACTACAAAAGTGAATATTTACTAGTGTTAAAAAATAGAACTTTCTCTTTGTGCTTTATAATATGTATGAAGAAATCAATGCACGTGTCACAACCCATATCAAAATGTGTTATGCAATTTAAAAGATATTTGAAGAAATTTAATGGGATTTTATAAAAATTACTCTAG
Organism: Chelonia mydas; assembly: GCF_015237465.2. Taxonomy (NCBI): domain Eukaryota; kingdom Metazoa; phylum Chordata; order Testudines; family Cheloniidae; genus Chelonia; species Chelonia mydas. Next base: position 17,090,821 of record NC_057855.1, read on the forward strand.
AAGCCTCTAAAATTTAATAGAGAATGATCTTTTTCTATAAATTATTTTGAAGCAACCAATAGAATTCTGCAGCAGGAATCTAATTCTCTATTAAACTCTGTAATATTGTCAAACCTCCCCACATCCCTCCCCAACTATAGACAAGTTTTCATTTTCTATTAAATTCTGTAAGACTTTTCAGTCAGGGAAAGGTCACTGTAATATCTGGTAACTTCTAATAAAACTGGATCTGGAGTGTTCCACATGGGAGAGTGTTCCTATTTTAAAGAAGTAGTGGATTTTACACTTTCAGATTAAGAAAACTAAGATCTTTCCTATAATACCTGGTTCTATATACTGACTCTTATGAACTATACTTCCTATAACTGGTTGCATTTCCAGAAATACTTTAATGCAACAGTTTTAGATGAATACTAGATGCATGACAAATTTCAGGATTCCATGAAAACCTTTCCTTGTTTCTAGTAGAAATAAAGTAATTGAATATTTTGGGGACCACGTCTAACATTTAAAAGGTTCTTTCTACTATCTGTTGTTATGGAGGTAACAAGTTTTGTGCCTGTTGCAGAAAGAAATAGCATGGTATGGAGTAGCATCAGACAAATCATGGTATGTTGAACTTTATTTATTTTGCGCATTCTTTTAAAAGATTGTTAAATATTGCTAATCAAAAAGAGACAAGGTGGGTGAGGTAATTGAAAACTCTGTGACGTTTCCATATTGCTATTGCAGAACTGGAAGCAGCGTACCAGTTGTAGAATTTAGATTAAAACAATATCTTTCATTTTGTTTCTTCCTCTTGCAGAAATCTTTAGTGAATCTTTGGTGAAAAGTAATAAAGCTAGAGTCTGAACCACTGTACAGAGTTAATACACTGCAGTCTTTCCCTGCTCCTGAGATTCAGAGGGGGTTTCCAGCTCCACTATTCCTAGCAGCTGCCAATGTTGTCAGCACTGATCTGTCAGAAAGGATTTTTCCTGGCAAAACTTTGAAGCTACTTTCTGACATCCCCCAACAAACTAATTGTTGTCTTCTGCCTCTGAGAGCCCTCTGAAGTCCCAATGAGTTAGTGTCTTCTCAAGAGATGAGAAAGGGGACTCACAAAATCAATTTATCAGGCTATTACGCATTGTCATCAGCCAAAACAAAAACCTGCTAAAGACAGGAGAAAAAGTAGAAGAAATGGGTCTCTGAGAAAAGGTTACAGAACATCCATCTTCTCGCCTCTTCTGATTGTTTCTTTTCTTTACCCAGTTTCATACCCGTTTCCCTCCACTAAAAGACACTTTATGACAAGCATTGTAATCTCTTTAGACCATGGGGAAGCCTCTTCTTTAGGACAGAATCTTTGCAAGGCATGAGTGACAGCGGGAAGGGGTCCAATTGCCACCAAGGACACTAGGCAATAAATCATCCACCCCTGGCATCAGCAGGCTGGACTGGTCCCCACTTCCTGAGTGGCTACCAGTGCCTAGATGTGACAAAACAGCCATTGTCAGCTCCTAGCAGCCGCATTCCCACTTTCTCCCTACTGAGGTTTTAAGTTTACCTAAGATATAAGAAATACCAATTAAAACTTGGAAAAAAATGAAAATTAAACTGAGGCTAGAAGGGAAAGTGCTCTAAAGTGATGTCATAATACATGCTTTTATAAACCAAAATAATATTAACAAGGGGAGAAGTACCATTAGTTGTTCTGGTCATTACTGTCTTTTAAACGTTCTGAAGCGATTCAATGACTTTGTTTGCTTGTTTTGGTTTAAGACTTTACATTTCCAGAAGACCTGCACTGTGATAGTTACTCTTTAACAGAAACAGGACAGGACTAGGAGGTATGTACTACTAAAAGTACTGCAGCTCTTAACCAAACAGAACAATCCCAAGGAGGAAATATTAAATTGAAAAAAATAAGTGCTTGCCACCTAGATATAAAGATTGGAGCATTTAGTGGTATGCTGTGGATTCCTTAGGCTGAGCCCAGTATTTTTGCATTGTCCGGGTATCATGCCAAATACCATAATGAAATTTTTACCAGGTATAGTAAAATATGCATAAAATCACCATAAAAGAAACGAAATGTCGGTGTTGTTCCAAGAGAGACTTTTGTTGTTCTTAACTATAAGACAGTTTATAGATTACTTGTGATCAGATAGAAGTTACAAATTAACTGATGATTCATAGTAGAGTGGGAAATAAAAGATTATGACACGATGAGTTTTTAAATCTGAAACACCTCAGAAGGTCACAGGAGAATGAGAGTAACAGAATATTCATCACTACTGCATTTTTATTTTCATTGATTTTTTTCCTTCACAGTCATTAAGGATGTTTCCTTGAGACAAATTAGCTATAGAATGCTAGCCATTTATTAATTATTGTTGATGCGGGAAAAGATGATCCATTCCCTTTAGAATACTCATCAACTTAGTGCACTTGCTAAGTGCCAGAAAAGAGACGAACTGGAACAACTCTGGAAATGTGAATAATACATTCGTTAAAGTGCCGTTGACTCCCCTATTCTGTTTTCAAATAGAGTGGTAAGTGAAAATCTATATCTGCACCTGGTTCTATATGTGTTGTTGTTCTGTACTTCTAATGCAAGATTTCTTTCTTATAAATATCTTTGTGTGTGTGTGTGAATGCTGTAGAATTTTCAGAAAGTACTCTGGAGCTGCAGCGGTCAGGCAGAAATACTTTCATTATCATAAGAAATATATAGATTATATGATCTTTCCCAATTTCTACTAGCCTGGGGTGAATAGTTTTTGTTTGAATGAGTGAGTAAAATATCATTAGTTTTTTCACGATCACCGTGGGAAGGGCTGACAAGTAGATTTTGTTCTTGGGCTGTTAAATTTTCCTGATGATTTTGCAAGGCTGTGTTATATAGTTCTGAGTATGATAAAACTCCTTCACAGTTCAGTAACAAGATGAAAGAAAATGATTTATTTTATTTTTAACTCTGTGCACTATACATTGATTAGGGGACATTGAACCAGGTTGATAGAATGTAGTTGCAAAGTAACCAAGGTTTTTTGTTTAATCTTTTGAATTATTTAATAAGAAGCCTTTAACCTCTTTGGATTAACAGTCAAATTGCTGCAGAGAGTAAATGAGATGATGATTCTCCAGGCTTCATGACAGTTCTGTCCCAGTTCATCATCTTAACTAAAAAATAATCCTATCTAACTTGAAATCCACAGCAGCTATAAGTAGAAAATAAATCCAAACCGCAGCTCAGACTTGTAACCTAACAGCTATCATAAATAATCAGAACCTATTTGAAGGTGGAAGATGGGACATTAGAAGCTATTTACACTACTAGAGTGATGCCATCGATCAGTAACAGCAACCCGTAGATAAGACTCATATGATGTCATGGTTATTTATGACGGGAATTGACAGTAAAGCTACTATAGAACTTTCTCCTAGACAGCTTCATTCATTTTTGTTAGTGATGCATTTTGTTGTTAAAGAAGCAATCAATAGCAAAATGGTGGAGATAAAAGTTATTACCAGTTAGATATATGAAAAACGTGTCCATGTACTTTTACATATATAACATTTAATGTGGAGACATTAAAAAATTAGGTCAGCAAAATTTGTATTTTTTTATTGCAAATGTTCAGCTCAGTAAAGCCATTTTCTGTTCTTTGGTGGTGAACATATACTATAATCTTACTTATTTTCTAATCCAATTCAATGTGTTATAGCAGAGGAAAATGCAGAGTTCTAAGGATTTAGTAGGAATGCTGAAGTTTCTTTTTAGTGGATTGGAATGGCACAGGTACAGCTTACTGGGGGAGAGGGAGAAAGGAGGCAAAATCTTGTATATGAATAACCGTAAGAGAATCCTTTTATGCAGTGTGTCCAAGAATACACAAGTCCTGCATTATGTGTTTGCATATGGCAACTAGGTGGGGTCTTGGCAAATGACAGACCTTGGTCAACGTCAACAATGACATAGAGAAATACACCTTTCCTGCATAAGGTACAGTGTGTGTGTGTGTGTGTGCGCGTGTGCATTCGCATAAATGTATGAATTTTCTTTAGGGATTCTTGCATTCTTAACAAATAGGAGAAAGAAGCTCTTTTCTTAAACATCTGGAAGTGTTTGAGATCAGTGTCAACATACTTATTAAGGGGTAGATTATGGATAGTGACATTGCTCCTGACCAGGTGCCTCTTTATTTGGTGTCCCTTAATCTCCTGGTAAGGTACCTCCTTACTCCCCTACATGGGTTACCCTTATTGTGAGTCAGAGTTCAAACTCTGGGCTGTTACTCCCCTATCTGCACAGGTACATAGGAAATGGAGGAGTCCTGTCTCTGTCACTGGCAGCCTGCCATGTGGCACACAGTGGAAGGCATCTGCATCAGGTAAAGGGCTGGCACAGATTACTCTCACCCTGCCCCCAACCCAGGTCAAGGGGTGGGGAAAACCTGAAATTCAATTTCTGGTTTGCTCTTGGAAGAGTTAAACTATGCACTGCCTCTTACTTGGGGGTTGTGGCAACTTCACTATTGAGACTTTACTTAGCTGTATAACTATTGTGGAAAATAATGAAGTATTTTCAAAAATAGCATGGTATTACAGATCAACTGACATTCTGAATAGCCATTTGGAAAAGGCTCTTTGCAGTAATACTATAACAAATCCATGGCAAAAAGGATAACTTTAAAGAAAAGTCTTAACACATGACAGCCTGTAAAGGTGACACTACTAGGAAGTTTATGCCCCAAATGAATGTTTAGGGTTTGTTTTTTTTAAAAAGATTTTACAAAACTTAATGTTAGAGCAGTCATCTCCTTTAAATTAAAGAAAACTCAATGAAGACAGATGTACTGCTTTAGAAAGGTAATATTCGTCTGCAATGATTTGGCCCCAGTTCACTAATCCATGAGAATCAAGAATTGAAACTGACTATAAACTGAACGTTGTCTAAGCTAAGTGAAGTGTAAAATCTAAGATAACAGCATAAATGGTGAGAATTATATGACTTTTCTGCAGCATATGAGCAAAAAATAATTTGGTTCTTCCTTTAAAAATGACAGCAATTTTTTTATACAGGGATTTGTCCAGAATTATTTGTGTTTACTTACAAAATCTCAGTGACTAGATATCATGAATATCAGTAGTTTCATATTAGTTTTCTCTATCGAATAATTGGTATAATATGTATGTGTTATTGCCACAGTTATCTTGATTGTGGGTGTAACTATTCAAAATTGCCTTTATTACATTTATTTTTATTTAATCTGTAGCAATATGCCACAAACCTCTTACAGATTCTCATCCTCAGATGAATTAATTTATTACTTACACAGCATAAGATATATTTTAAATAGTTCCTTCCCTTTCTTACATGATTGTATATACAGCAGGCCATGCTTAGTACTTTTCAAGATCATAGTCAGACCTATAACAATAAATATTAGGTTTAATTTAAATGGGTCAAAGTTCATTCTCATCCATCGACCATCTATACAACAAAATCATGTAGTATAATATATCACTAAATAGAAGAGGCCAGTGCCGTGTCAGGAATCCTTTAAGGAATAAATGCAGTATTTTGACAGAGCAACACCAGATCAACATGTGATGCATATCATAAATGTATATTTACCTTTCTATTGATCGGAGGGAGACAGTGGATTTCAACAAAGCTATACCACCCATAGCATCGATCCTGTACTGCTTAATATGCAATTCTGGGATTTAAATTTTGGACACATTAGCAGTCTTATCCAGTTAAATATTAGCTCTGTGTGTGGGAGTGGGTGGGTGGGGGTGTTTGATGATAGAGAAATGTTGCTCTTATTAATATTTCATACATTTTATAGGTAATACTACCTCTATGACTTCATACTGTTCCTCCCAAATGCTCCCTAGGTTGTACTCAGGAAATGTTATTACAAAACTTTCTGTCATATTTTTTGAAAAGATGGTTTCCTCTGGATGGCATAGAACAGTATGTGATTTCACTGGGATTTTAACTTCTCTTTGAAAAGGTTAGGGAGGTCAGGGATCGCAACTACTTTGTTATATAAATCAATCATTGAAAACAGACTAATGAAACAAACTAGAGAAATACAGTATGAGATCTAAGCAAATACCAAAAACAGTCTCACACATAAGCTGACATACGCTACTAACATGTAGAAAACAAGACAGTCCCTTCTATTGTGTCAGATTTCAGCTAGCATGAAGTTGAAAATGACGGAGGAAAAAAATCTGTGTTTGTGGTGGTGAAAAAATGTATTCTCAGTGACACATTGTCTAAAATTTCACAATTACATTGGACAAATGTGACAATTTACAGCTCTGTTCTGATGGAATTAAAGTAATACTTTCCCCTTATACAGCATCTTCCATCCAAGGATTTCAAGGCACTTTACAATCATGAATGTACATCATTACATTTCACAACGTCACAACATGCATCCTATGCAGTAACATTCTACTGTGAAGTAGATAAATGTTTATTATCCATATTTACTGAGGGAGAAATTGAAGCTAAAGAAATACGGATGCTGACATGTTCAAACTGGGTACCTGAAAGTTAAGCATCTAACTATATTTTTAAACATTTAAATAAGTGGCTTGATTTTTTCAGAGATGCTAAGCATCTGCAATTCCAACTGACTTCAGTGAAATTATAATAGGGATGAGTTTACCCCATTGTTTTCAATGTATTTAGAATGTGTTAGCTATTTTTAGATTACTTATGCCCAACAATAATCATATGTTAATGGCCCATCTGTGCTTTGAAGTTCACTGAGATGAAGAGGATAAGGAAGGAGGTAGCTCATTGCTGTTCAGTATTTTATAATGCTAAATGTGTGTTGGGCACATTAAAGACAATTACAATCACTGGATTACACCTTTGCAACTGTTATTGTTCAGCTGGAGACCATTTTTTAAAATATTATTTATCTGTATTGTGGTAGCACCTAGGAACCCCAATTGAGGACCAGGACTTCCTTGTGCTAGGCACTGTACAAACACAGAACAAAGAGATGGTCCGTGTCCCAGAGAATTTACAATCAGAATGAATATTTATTTATTATGATTTAATTAGTAGTTAATTGTTGACTATTCAAAACCTGAAAATCTATTTTGTGAACGAAATCAAATTTGTTTTAGTTTTAAAGTGTTTGAAATGGCCTCTTTTTCCCCCAAAAAATGTTAACAAATTTTTTCCTGGTACTTTTTCAATTTTTTTTTTTACTCATACCATTACTGAAAACATTATAAGAATGGTTATTGGAATTTTTTATTTAGTGCTACATCCATGCAACATATTGTTGCATTATAAATGCAGCAGATTGCTATTGAAGATTATCTTTGTAACGGAAAAAGACAGAAATGTCTTAGATTTTGCAGAAAATCAGTGTATACATTCAAAATTGTGAATAGACCTACATAATATTTCCTGGTGCTTAATGTTTCATAGCAGCAATTTACTGCTATCTCTCTTGTGCTGCATACTAGTACTATATTATAGGGTTGTACTTTTGTGCGCTAATACCGCTGATATCATGTTTCATCACTGACACTACCCTCATAAGGTTCATAATGCAGCCAAACAACTATAGGGTTAGATTGTGACATATCAATCTAACATCCCATTGTGCTGCATCTCGAGCAATCCAGGAAGGAGACTATGGAATCACAGTCTTCCTCCTGAGCTCCCCACTGCTCTGGGGAGGGAGTAAACGACACCGACTCTACACCTCTTGCAGCATGTGCTCTCTGATGTGCTGGCATAGCTATGCTGCTGGGTGTGGTGGGAGCTGGGGCATGGAGTCAAGGCTCTGCCCCTTCTGTGACCTGCCTCAACCCTTCCCACTCACTTGTGGGAGGGGGAACAGAGCATCTCTACAGAGCCTGCTATCCCTCCTATGTACAGAAAGCTAGTACCTCTGAAGGCATGCTACCTAGTCCGTAACTCCCTTGTGCCAGCACGCAGGATGGGCCACAGTCTGGACCAGAGTTTATAATGCAGCATCGCTGTAGGAACAGATTAGGAACAAATTGCTCTGATCATATTTAATCATGTTGGCGTTATGTGAACTGAAGTGTAGATGATGTGGTTGAATTTTAAAGAAAAAAATAAGGATTATTTGGATTTGTACCAACATTTGGATAAGGTTCATGAAAGCTTATACTTATTAATTAAACACTAAACCCTCCATTAGCCTAGGTGATCACCCTGTTTGGAAATAAATGAGCTGTTTACATAAGGATTTTGCACCAATCCTTATAGAGGGGGGAAAAAGTTTCTACAGTCTGCACGCTCTCCTTTGTGACGTAGGGCAAGCCACTTCGGCATAAATTTTCATAAGTGGTCTCTAATCTTGGGAGCCCTTATCTAGACATATGACTTGGTTTTCAGAGGTACTAAACATGCACAGCTCCCATTGGCTTTAATTAGAGTTGTTGGTGCTCAGTTTTTCTGAAAAATAGGCCAGGCCCAAACATGAAAGCACTGAAATTAGAGGCTACTTTTGAAAATAAGGCCCTTACACTTTCTGTGCTCTAGTTCCCCCACCTGTAAACTAGGGACAGTCATGCGATATAAAATTAACATACCACACATTAAATGGATTAAAAGGTCTCAAAATGTAACTGTAAGTGTAATATGCATTTTAATACAGGTAAATGTATATATCTAGGAACAAAGACCCTAGGGTGTACTTACGGAGTGGGGGAATCATCCTGGGAAGCAGTGACTCTGAAAAAGATTTGGGCGTCCTGGTGGATAATCAGCTCAATATGAGCACCTAGTGGGACGCTGTGGCCCAGAGGGCTAATTAGATCCTTGAATGCAGGATCAGGGGACTCCTGAGTAGGCGTTGAGGTTATTTTACCTATGTTTTTTTTACCATAGGTTATTTTACCTATGTTTTTGGCACTGGTGTGATTGCTGCTGGAACACCATGTCCAATTCTGGTATCCACAATCCAAGAAGGATGTAGAAAAATTGGAGAGGGTTCAGAGAAGAGCCACCAGAATGAATAAAGGATTAGAAAATATGCCTTATAGTGATAGACTCAAGTAAATCAATCTGTTTAGCTTAACAAAGAGAAGGCTAAGGAGTGACTTGGTTATAGTCTATAAATACCTACATAGGGAACAAATATTTAGTAATGGTCTCTTCAGTCTAGCAGAGAAAGTTATAACATGATCCAATGGCTGGACGTTGTAGCTAGACAAATTCCAGACTGGAAATAAGGCACCCAATTTTAACAGTCAGAGTAATTAACCATTAGAACAATTTACCAAGGGTTGTGGTGGATTCTCCATCACTGACAATTTTAAAATCAAGATAGGCTGTTTTTCTGAAAGGTGCTCTAGGAATTGTTCTGGGGAAGTTCTGTGGCCTGTGTTAGACAGGAGGTCAGACCAGATGATCACAATGATCCTTCTGGCCTTGGAATATATGAATCTATGAATACTTGCTTTGGGTGTTATGAAGCTGAATTTAATAATGTTTGTAGAGCACACTGAGATTCTCAGGGATGTGCAAAATGTATTGTTCAAACAGAAGACAACTGCCCCATTTAATACACTCTACTTTAGGTCCAATATCTCATCTCCCAAGATGTAATCTTTCAATATTTTTGACATGCAGTTTTTCTTTAAATGGGGGAAAAAGTAAAATGAAAACGGGGTGTGGAATTATTGATAGAACTCCTGACCTGGGCGGGGGTATGTGTGTATGTGGCGGGGAGAAAGAGACGGTATTGCCCCTTGATAGGGTCTAAATTTCTCTTATACTGCTTCCAGACTGAAAGAACCCTGATCATGCTTGTGGGTGTTCTGTGATTCTTTCTTTATCCTTTGCTAAAAAAGAATTCCCCACTTGTACTTCCATGATGTTCCTGAGCACTGAACCCCTCCAGCAATTAGTCATGAATTTTTACACTTTTTTGGTTGAAATGAATTTGTCTCTGTCATGGGAGATGCCCCCAAACTTCTGAAGCAGCAGTGAGGCCTGGTCTAAACTTGAAAGTTAGGTTGACATAGTTTAGTCAGCCAGGGGTGTGAAAAAAACCACACCCTGGTTGACATAGCTGTGCTGACCAAATCTTCCAAGTAGACAAAGCTAGGTTGATGGAAGATTGCTTCTGTTGACACCGTTTCCATCATTTGTGGAGGCGGTGTTCCGACAGTGACAGAAAAACCCCTTCTGTTAGTGTAGGCAGTGTCTACACTATGGGTTTATGCTGCTGGCATAGCTACAGTGATGTAGCTATGCTGGAATAGTCTCTGAGTGTAGACATACCTCAAGTTTAGTATTTGGAACTCTAGACATGACTATGGCTGATGGCATGTTATAAAATCTTGGGCTTAGTTGATCTCTTCTTATGTGAACCACAGTAAAGAAAAAGAAAGATGATGTTTATGTTAACAACTTCCTAAACTATTGCGGCCTTTAGAAATATTCTCATTAATCAGGTAAGGCCAAACTCATGTCTAGTGTAATTCTATTGATTTCAGTCACAACAGAAATGAATTTGATCCAGGATGTTTACATTTATTCTCCATTCCTTGTTGTATTGTTAATCAGACCTTGCAGAGATTCTAATCCTCCTTTTCACAAATATTTCTGTCTGAAATAGGTCAGACAATGTTCTCTCAACAAAGAAAAACCCAAACTGTGCCAAAGTGGTCATGGTTATATAATTAGGGGTGTAGATGAATAGGGCCTAATTAAGTTTAACAGACTCATCCTTTGGAGACCCAGTTATGTGAGAAGAGAGAAGAAGAGTCAACAAAGAATTGCTTAATTGTACTGTGCTCACTGGGGATACTGATAAATGTGATTGCTATTCCAAATAAAATTATTAAAAAAAAAAAAGTGCCGGAAAAATATAGATGGAACTGGCCTGGTCTGAAAAGAAAAAGAAAACAAAGGCACAAGAAGTTGGCAAGCAGAATACTCCTCCTAGGGGCAACAAAGATAACTGCAGCATTTTCCTTTACTTTTCAGGCTTGACATATTTAATCAAAGGAGCTTTACTTCTGCAGGAACTATCCTAGCTGCCTGAAAACCAGAATTAGTAGTCAACAAAGCTGAAAATTAATATAGGTAACTTCAGTCAATATAATATACCACCTTCTGCTGCTCTTTTGCTCTTCACAAACATTTGAAGCAGGGGATGGCTAGCAAAGGGGGTTGCTGGAGCTGTGTTTATGTGTGAGCCAAAGAAAAAATGACAGTGTGTTTAGAAAGTTTCTGTATTTTTAATTCAGTTTTTACTAATCCCTTGGAGGACTGTAAGTCTCTATCCTTACTCTCTTTCCTCCTCTCCCTGTTTTGTACAAACCTGTGAATGCAGGAGTTGCTCATGAGAGCTGCAATCCCTACAGTGACATTTCTAGCCGCCTCGGTCCCACTTCTGCTGCCAAACTGCAGCATTTTTTGGGAGGGTGGGTGGAGGAAAGGGGAGAATATGAAGAATTGCAAGGACATTGCAGAGGGATGTAAGTATAAAGAAAGTAGGTCAAATTTTGCGCCCCACCAACTTTTATAGTGGCTTTTTTTTAGGTATACTGTAAACCGTCTCCACAGTTTATATAAATTACACCCACAGTATGGCTGTGTGAATATATTAAATATGCTTTCATAGGTTTGCTGTGTCATATCATGAAAGCAGCAATAAAATACTGAGATTACATTATACTTATTAATGTATATCTCTAATACATTATCATTAATCACAGAGTACTATGAACAGAGATTTTTTTCTATTGTGTTAAGGCATTGCTGGCTTTGGCTGTTATGGCTCCTTTACTACCGCCTGCCTGTCAGTTTTAAGGATGATAGAATGAATATTTCACTGTTAAAATATAAGGTCCACTCCAGTGGTTATATTACATGCCACTCTTCTCTTGGATCTGTGTAACATCAGCAGATCTCTATCTTTGCTCCTCCCTCAGCCTGCATGTGCCCCACCGTCACCAGCCCTCTACATGCTACTATTCAGGAGGCCTGCTATATAACTGAGCTCTGCACCATTCAAGGCTTCCTGGAAGTTTTGCCTTTCCTGCCCCATTGTCATTGCCAAGGGAGTCTCTATGGCTGTGGAAGATGGGTCAGGATTTTCCCCACAGTTCCCAATTGTGGTCCACTAGAATCAGTAAGAATGCACCCACTGACTCCAGCCAGAGCAGGATCCGTCTAATAGCACTGTTAACTTTGGATTTGCCTCTGTGATCCTGTAGCTAAGATGCTGATGGGCTGCCTTATTATCTGGGATGCCATTTCCCTCTGACTTATCTTTGTTTTGCCGAGTTTTTATCTGTTTGAGAATCAGATTCTGTGAAAACACCGCCGAAACCCATTTATAAGTGAAGCAGAAAGTTTTCCCATAACCATATGTTTCCTATGTAAATGTATGTGGTGACCTTGGAGCCATCCAAATCCCAGTGCTCATCTCACTTGCTCACTGCTGCTTTTTTGGTGAATCAGAAGGAAAATCAAAAGCCTCTCTGAGGATTACTGAAAAGGAATGCCACATGTGTTAGTGTGTGCGTGCATAGGCCATTTATTTTAGAGCACAATCTCACTAAAATCAAATGAATATAATCTGAACATGCTTTTAAAAGATTAAAACCCAAAAAGATGAAACTGGCAAGCCTTTTGAATTTTTATAGGAGACAAGCAATTTATGTGGTCCATCATGTGCATTTTCAGACCAGCCTTATGAGAGCACATTTTCAGCATATTAGGAGAGTAGTAGTTTCATTATGGGCTGTAGATCTTTGCCGGGGACTATTATATTCCAAACAATCTTAAAAAAACCTGTTCTCAGTGTCAGTCTCCTACCAATCCCTTCCTTTCAAAATCAGATTGTTAACCTTTTATCCTCTTTTTGAGGAGGTACATAGAATCTCATGGCCTCTAATCCACTGGTCTCTCTTCATTTAGGCCTAAACTGCATCCTTTTCTCTTTAGCTTCAGAAAGTCTTAGATGCTCCAGAAGTAAATCTGTAGATCCAAATTTAGTCCTCCTACCACTGATTGAAATGCAAGTTGCATATAGAACAAGGCAGAGTTTGGCCCAAAGGTAATAATCGTCTTCCCATGCATAGGTCACCAGAAGTGAATGTTCACAATTTTAGAGCATATTTTAGGGACTATACAATTCCTTTCCTGAAGGACAAGTGGAATGTTAAGGCTCTAGCACCCTGTGTGTGTAAAGATAAATTTGCCTATCTACATGTAATAAGAGTATGATATTTTCTTTCCTCACCCCAGTCACATAACAAGGGGAAAGGTTATACCCTACCACCAGGCAGGCATCAGCAGCCACTGATTCCGGTGGCTATTGTTATACCTTTGTGTTTGTGTTATACCTTTGTACATATTTGTGTTTGGACAAAAGTTCTCTGTCTAACCATCTGATTCTCTCATTTGACCCAGTAATAATGAAGTCATAATGCTCAATTTGTGGCATCACACTAATTTCCAGCGCAACAGACTATAGTATCCTCCCAAATGCAGAATTATATTATTTGCTTTCAATATTATTTTAGTGTCATTTTCTGAGTATTGTATTTCTGTATTATACTCTTAATGTTTGATGTGATGCTGATTAATTTTCATGGCTCAATTTCAATAGTGATGTGTCAACATTTATTTGATTTATTAATAGAGTTTTTAATTCAGTTACATTGCTTTTAGCAAGCAAGTAGGTCTATGTTGTAAAGTTTTAAGACTCAGTCTTGAAACACTATCTTCCTGGCCAATAAACCAAGATGTTGACAAGATCTGTAGTGAATATTCGAATAAATGTGATTACTTCATTTTATGTCAACAGAGGAGGTGAAAAGTGCAGCTCAACTGCCTTGGTAAGATTGGAAGGAGGGGCTGGGATAATACAAGAGACAACAAAGAGATAGTTGGTAAGATTTAGTGGCTTTCTTCAGCAGGGGTGTTGGGAAGTCAGTGTTACAAAGTTCAATAGGGTCAAACAAAGTGCAGAAACTTTCTTATATTCATTGAGAAGAGAGCTGTAATGAAGACATAAAAAATTCAAATGATAGAAACAGTAGGTAGATAGAATGTTAGTTGATGTGTTACTTCTACCCAGTCTGAGTAGGCTGGAGCTAACACTAAATGCATATTGTTTCTTTATATCCCAGAGAAGAAAAGTTCAATTGTCTTTCATGACCTATAATATAACTGTGATGAGACATACTCTTCAAAGAAAGCATTGAATGCCTTCAGAACAGCTGTAGTGTTTATGGATCAAAAAAGTATTTCATCTAGAAAGATACAATTATGACATACCCATTTAAAAGGTATATTTCTGCCACCAAGTTCATTAATGAAATCCACATTTTTAAAAGGAAGATTTACATAACATGTTTAAGATTATTTGTGGAGTTGCATGACACACTTAACGTGCTGGTTTGGTATAGAAAGTATAAGATTAATTTTATCAAAGGTAACTCAGTGGGAAATGTACGCCATTATTTAGGTTTTTTTTTTCACATTGATGCAGAGTGTTGCCTGAACTAATCTAACGATATTGTAGACATGAGGCAAGAGTACACATTTTTTTTTGTTTACAAAGATTAGAGCCTTTGTTTCAAGTGAAGTTGAGAATATAAATCTATTTGGCTTGACCTTTGCGTATACTTCCAGAAATGACCTTCCAGAAGCCACTGCTTCATCTGTGATATGCAACAAGATTCATTTTTGTGCCCTGAGGATTTGGTCTTAGGCGATTGGGATCATAACAGCCCCTTGCTGAGCATGGATCTGGAAGTTCTTGAGATGAACACAGAGTGTTATGTTGTATTGCTTTCGGCTGAGGGACTCTTACAATTGTAGGAGATATACACAACACAGGGGTGGTCATAAAGTATTTTTGAAGTAGGCATTAAACAAAATATAGTCCATACTGAAGGTGGATGCACCATGAAAAATACTTTTATCCTTAGTAGTTATTCTTCAGGCTTACTAGGTGGATTTAGAGAGGGGACAGTATTAAATGGATTAAAACAGGATTTGTGACAGGAAAGAAGCATTATACCCCAGAAGCCAGATAGCTGCCTGCAGCTGAAGAATGGTATTTTACACCGGCAATTTTAATTTAAGACTGAAATTCAAATATTTTGATTTCTGTTTACACTCGAGGAATATTATCTTTGGTTTGCCTTTGCAGTTTACCTATAAAATTCATATAAAGATTAGCTACCTCAAAGTCCTTGTAGTTTGATCAAAAATGCATCTATTTCCCTCCACCACTCCTCTACCATGGCCTTCAAAGGATTTTTGTGATCTATTTATCTACATAATCTATCATGGAGATCAATGAACCTCAAAGATTCAGAATCTGGATTCACTTCTGATAAGTAACCAGAAATTTGGCTGCTTATCTGAATTGAATTCTTGAATCTACAAAATTGAGATATAAATCTCGTAAGTATATGGCTTGCAAGAAGTTAACTTACAAATTAGTGTATGTAGACAACAAACACAAACAAAAGAATTCACATTAAGTTATGCCCCCTCTGGATTTCCCTGTACATCCTGTTTTCTCTGTGTCTGTTTTTTAGGTCACAGGTCAGCAAGACACTTAATGTGTGCCTAACTTTAAGCACATGAGTAGGCCTGTTGAAATTGACAGAACTAATCATGTACTTACATTTGGCACATGCTTAAGTATCATGTTGAATTGGGGTCTTTGTAAGCTCTTTTGAGCAAGGAGTATATTTATTTTTGTGTATGGTACACTCTCTGTACAGTGACAACTGTAAACAAATAATAAAGAAGAAGGCGAAGAAAAATAACCAGCTTTCTGGCCTTGTCAGAAATACTTGTAAAACTTTTTTTTTTTTCTTCATGTTTTGGCACTTCTTGTTCCAGTCCAGGACAGGAACTAAAAGTGCAAAACCAATTATACAAACATTTAGAACCTCAAAAAACAGTTTAGCGAATAAAAATAAATAAAAAAGTAAAAAACCCTTGTGTACACAGTTTAATGTACACAGTTTAAATTTCAAATATTAAATACTTTCACCAAAGTGCTCTCAAACAATCTACAGACCGAGAATTATGCATGGAGAGTGTTCAACTAAACAATATCAAATAACAAATATGACTGAGAAAATTTCAGCCCACTTGGGAACAATTCATAAACAGAGAAAGAGACAGAATATCTGTTATTCTTTGTGTATTATTTCTCAAGCTATTCTTACTATAAAACAAGCAAGAGCTAGGTAAGAATTTTTTGCTTGATAACCTGTTAGCCTTATATTCCTCAATAACTTTAATTAAACAGTTATTTAGTGCTGATGGGTTGATTCACTTAAGATAGTAAGTCTTCCTCCCATTTTCCTCACCAGAGATAACAGCTGTAATAAGACCTCTATTAAGAAAACACTGTAGACTTAGTTACCACTATGATCTCGTTTACAAGGCTCCATCTTTTAGTTTGTTTGTGTGCTTTGCCATAAACTTTTGTGAAGATCTGACTGAAGCAGTTTTGTAGCTCAATCATCTAAACATTTGCCCAACCAAACTCTTTCACTTTTGTGTTTGAAATGCCCAGAGATTATTCATTGGACAGCATCATGGGAAAAAAAGAGCCTGTTGGAGTTTTAAGTCTACTTAATGTACAAATCAAATATTGTATAGTCTTCTTTTCTCAATTTACAAACAAGCAAGATGAGTGGCTGATTTTTCAGAGTTTTGAGCTGATCAGTTTTTGTTGATTCTGAAAATAGCCAGCTGTTTTTTTGACTCAGCATATTTTTACACTATTGTACATGCTGAGAACATTAAGGGTTAACAACCTCCACAGCATATAATTGACAGTGGTAATATTCTCAACAGTCCAAAGCAGGGGGGAAGTTGCTTGTTGTTATAAAAGCAAAGAGTTTCTGAATCTTAGTAAAATAAACCAGGACTTTGTTTCTTGAAGTAATTATTCTCTGGAGAGAGAATTGGAAAGATGGAGGCAATTATGAAATGACCTGCCATCATTGAATTGTTCAGAACTTCTGGATCAGTGGCTGATATTTTCATAACTCCACTTAAGTGCAGGTTTTTTTTTGGTATCCTTGCCACCACGAGAGAAAAGGGGCCAAATTCTACCCTCAGTTAGTGCCTGAGCCAGACCCCATTGAAGTGATCAGGCTCTAACTGAAACATTTATGGCTCTCTATTGAAATGTTGCATTGGGGTTTGCATGGGGGTAAAGGGGCAGAGTTTGCAGGGAGTCTGAAGTTACAGTACACCCTATCTAGAGGTTGGTTGTGTCGGGTCCCTGCGTGGGTCAGGTTGGATGAGCACAGGAGCAGCTCTCTTCTAATGCCCTTTGGAGTGCAAATCACTCCAAAGAGAATGGGGAAGAGATGAGGCTTATGCACACCGCAGTGAGAGATCTGCACCTTCCCAAAAGAAGTTGTATCCTGGGCACTCCCCCAGTGCAGTGCAGAGCTTGAGTTCTGTGCAGAGCTCCAGGAAAGATTGTTCTTCCTGAAGCATTTACCCCTCCCATAACTCCTACTGGGGAAAAGCTACTCAGCACCTCCCTGACACAGGTCATTGCACTCCTTACACAATCTAGCCCACTGTATTTACTGGAATAGCAACGAGGAAAAAAAATGGGACCCCTCCTTCAGTAACCTTCATCTAACCCCTTTTAAGCAGTGAGTTTGAAGTCATTTTGTAGTCTGTTTCCCCCTCCCCCCTCAAAACTGTCTTTAGAATTATCATCCAAAAAGCTTGTTTAACTTTTGTGTATGAAGTTGGCAATGAGTTACTATAAAGCAAATAAAACTGTCCTAGCAGCCTGAAAGTGGTGATATGGCAGATAGCATTCACGCCCTCATCTTTGTATTCCATTCCTTCAAGGATATCAGTAGGTAAACAGTGCTGAGACTCTAATAGAGAAATGATTTCTTAAGCCTCCTCATGTAACTGTGGGAAAGGTAATGCATTCCTTCTTATTTCTGTTCTGGTGTTTCACACTGATAATAATACCGTGGCATTATGTTATATAACCATTAGTGTCATGAGCGTTCTGAGAACTCAGCGCCATCACTGGGAATGTTCTAGCCAAGATTTTCTAAAGTGGCTAATTATTTTGGGGTATCTCTGTTTCAGGGTACCCAACATAAGACACCTTTAAGGAGACTGATTTTCAGAGGTTGGAGGTTCAGCACTTTCTGAAAATCAGGTCCCAGTAGGGTGCCTCACGTTGGGTTACCAAAATCACTATTCCCTTTTGAAAATCTCTGTCCTTGTATATTTCTGTGTACTAAAAGTGTTAACAATCTTATACACTCCTTTTCCATCATTTCATGTTTGTAATCTGATTATATTAGGACCAAATACATTCACGTGAAATATGTTTACCTGGATAGCGTAAATATGTAAGGACTTATCTCCAGATCTACATACCAATAGAGAGGAGAGTTGATGAGTGATGAAAAATGCCATGCAAATTTTTTTCATAGCCTTCATGTTATGTGATGTGTTTAATGGTCTTCTGCCTTTGGCAGATTTTAGAAAATTGTTTTCTCTTACAGAGGCCATCACCTTTTGGATGATGTAAAGGAGTCATTCTGTTCCTCCGTGTTGGGTTTTTTTGGCTATATACTTACTTAACAACTTCATTTTCTGAGTAGCTGTTGAAAGAACAGAAGTTTGTAAATTATACAACAGTAAACAGTGAATACGATCCATGGCTTTAAGCCCAGACACTGTCAAATTTTTTTCCACTTCCTGGCTGGTTCATGACAATTATTACGGATTACAGAAGTGTTAACATTTCTGGATTTAAATATTTTGTTTCTTTGTTTCTGTTAAGCACACTCTAACTTCAACAATTGGCAACCTATTTTCAGGAAGGGTTGGGATTTAATTATTATACTTCAGGACCTGAACACCAGTTGTCTCAATCATTGAAAAATTAAGAAAGTTTAAAAATAAAAAAGAAATCTCCATTTTCATTTTGTGTCTTTGAACCAGTGCTCTTGCTATTTGTTCTCTTTTTGCATTAGGAATAAAAGTGTTTTCTGTTATAATAATAATAATAATAATAATAATAATTCTTTGCACTACTGTACCACCATCTATGCAAGAATCTCAAATTACTTCAACCACATCAATACTTTAGCCTCATAACACCTTTGTGAAGTAAATTCTCTCCCCGTTCTTTCCCAGATGGGAAAACAGAGGCCAGAGATTGTTTCCTGTTTAATCACACAGGAACTTTAGTAGAAACTGGGAATAAAATCCACGGACTTCCATTCCTGTGATTAACCACAAGGTTATCCTTCCTCTTCCTCCTACCTACAGCTAGTCCAAAGCTTTTTACCTTTGGGAGGGAGGAAAACCAGAGGACAAGATGGTGGCATTAGGCCTCAGGCTCTCACAGTACCTTTGTGCGAGCACGGACTTGAGTGCTACTTTGTACCCTTTTACAGGATGTAGTTTCACATGGTGTAGTACAAACCACACACAACATTCATGTCCAGCTCCACTGGTTACTGTAATCCACACTTGCCCCATTCCTCTGGGGATTGTAGCACTAGTGTGGCTGCTACACTATTTTGATCCTTGCACATTGGACACTCAAGGACCAGGATTGTGCCTGGCTCTGATGCAAGGGAATAGTCATCCATGTGTTCTCCCTCTCGCCCCCACTTGTGCACCCACACAGTCTAGCTGAAGTGTGTGGCCATCAGAGGCATGTTTTCAAAGCACTTATACATTTAATAGTTAACTCATCCCTGTATCAAATGACACTGAACACAACTCACAAATATGGAAACATGTATCTTGGATTCTGCCCATGCCATAGCTGTGTTCTAAAAGATCTGGAATGAGCTCAAATTGTTTCCTTGATATAATATAAGTGGTGTATGAAAGACTAAAGATGTAGAGGAATGAAAGCATTTACTTCCAACTCTATCCAATAGATCAAACCTGAAGTAATCAATACATGCATTCTTAAATAGTCATTTATGAGAATTAGTGGTGTTGCTTTCTGTTTAGATAAACACTTTATTCATCTAACATGAAGGATTTCTCAGCTTTCCATTTGGTTTATATACATATAATTTTAAAACTCCTTTAATTAGCTTGTTATTATAGAATCTTTTGAACTGTAGCCTTTATATACATATACTGAGCTTGTCCTTCACTGTATAATGATGTTAAATCCATTCATCATTTGGCAGACAAATATTTTCCCTTTTCTGAGGCAAAGCTGGGAAATTTGCTTGCGCTAACTGACGTAACTAAATGTAATGTCTCTCTGCCAAAGATTTCTGATTCACTAAACACATACTTCAACACTAGCACTTACTAATTATATAATGATCCTTTCTAACAAACAATTGAAAGTGAAAAGAAGAGCATTAGAAATAGATAAAGTAAGAAATGATCATCTTAACATGCATGGAAGATCCACATGTGACAAAAACATTGTTATGTCATTTAAAGATGTATATTCTATTCTATTCTATTTCAGTGGAATAGAATATGGCTTACATTGGTAATTATTGTCTTTATACACCGTAATAAATTTACATCAAATATAAAGTTATTGCCATCAGATAAGCTCCTCATTTATTTTGTTCATTCATCAAAGCACTTATACATGTGCTGAACTTGAAGCCTGTGCCCATGTCCATCCCTATTTAGCAAAGCACTTAAGCGTATGTTTAACTTTAACCGCCTGCTTAACTCCCATTGACTTCATTGGGACTTCAGCATGTGCTTTGTTGAATCTATTTCCAGGGGTAGTCAATAGGCATACTGTGGGCCAAATCCGGACCACCAGATGCTTTTGGATGGACCCCAATATCTTTTCATTTACTTATTATTGTCATTATTGTTATTTTTTGAATTATTTTCTCTGGAGTCTGGACATTGACTATACCTTTGTGACTGGTTGGATCACAGAACCCCCCTTGGGACTGCCACCTGATGTGCCAAGGCTACTTCAGCCCATAGGCACCAACTCCATAGGTGCTCCGGGGCTGGAGCACCCACAGGGAAAAATTGGTGGGTGCTCTGCACCCACAGGCAGCTCACCTCTGCCTCCTCCCCTGAGCGCACCTTTCCCACTTCTCTCAGCACTTGCTGCCATGAAACAGTTGTTTTGCGGCGTAACAAGCTGTGGGAGGGAGGGGAGAGGAGCGGGAATGCGGTGCGCTCAGGGGAGGAGGTGGGGAAGAGGCAGGGCTGGGGCAGGGATTTGGGGAAGGAGTCCAATAGGGGCAGAGAGGGGGCAGAGTTGGGGCGGGGACTTTGGGGAAGGGGTTGGGACGGGGGGACAGGGGTGAGGCGGGGGTGGAGTCAGGGCGGGGCTGGGGGCAGGGGGCGTGAGCACCCACCGTGCCAGGAGAAGTTGGTGCCTATGCTTCTGCCCCTGCTTTCCCTGCCAGTTGAGACTCTAGCACCCTGTCTTGCTGAGCCAGACACACCAGTCTGCTCCAACACAGACCCAGGGTGTGAACCACATGCCCCAAAGCTGAAGACTTAGCTGAAAGCAACTTAAGAAGTGTTCCTGTCTTTAACACTCAGATGCCCAACTGCCAATGGGGTCCAAACCCGAAATAAATCCGTTTTATCCTGTATAAAGCTTATACAGGTTAAACTTATAAATTGCTCGCCCTCTGTAACACTGATAGAGAGATATGCACAGCTTTTTGCCCCCCCCCCCAGGTATTAATACATACTCTGGGTTAATTAATAAGCAAAAAATGATTTTATTAAATACAGAAATAGCAGACAGAACCAAGTGAATTACCAAGAAAAATAAAGTAAAACACGCAAGTCTAAGTCTAGTACAGTAATAAAACTGAATACAGATAAAATCTCACCCTCAGAGATGTTTCAATAAGTTTCTTTCACAGGCTGGACGCCTTCCTAGTCTGGGCACAATCCTTTCCTCTGGTTCAGCCCTTGTTCCAGCTCAGGTGGTAGCTAGGGGATTTCTCATGGTGGCAGCCCCCTTTGTTCTGTTCCACCCACTTATATATCTTTTGCATAAGGCGAGAATCCTTTGTCCCTCTGGGTTCCCACCCCTCCTTCTCAATGTAAAAGCACCAGGTTAAAGATGGATTCTAGTTCAGGTGACATGATCACATGTCACTGTAAGACTTAATTACCCACTTGCCACCACACAGGTATACAGGAAGACGTACAAGTAAAACAGAGCCATCTACAGTCAATTGTCCTGGTTAATGGGAACCATTAAGATTCCAAACCACCATTAATGGCCCACACTTTGCATAACTACAATAGGACCTCAGAGTTACATTTCATATTTCTAGTTTCAGATACAAGAGTGATACATTTGTGCAAAAAGGATGACCACACTCAGTAGATTATAAACTTTGTAATGATACCTTACAAGAGACCTTTTGCATGAAGCGTATTCCAGTTACATTATATTCACACTCATTAGTGTATTTTTATAAAATCATATTGAGTGCAATGTCACAACCTTGACCAAGAAATTTGGACCTTGAGAAAAAATAATTGACTGCCAGTCTATTTTATCCCACATTTGTAGCTAGTGAAATTGTCATCTCTCAAATATTGTTGGTGGACCTGATTCTGCACTGAAGCCAATGGGAGTTGTGTACCTGTGTCTGAGTGCACAAGTTGGCCCTATATGTTTCATTTTAGACTCCTAATAAGCAAGCGTGGGACATTTTTCAAGCACATAAGCCTGGTGTAGGGGATCCCTTCTACCTGGAAAGCAGTTATTCAAGAATTCTTAATGCAACTCCAGTGAAATCATAAAGTCATTGCCACAGACGCAACACCCCTCTAGACAGCTAGATCCCGTATCCTGTCCCTAACACTGAATTAGGTGCTGCATTGGCCTGAGAGTGCCAGCTCTGAGACGCTAAATGTCTCACAAATTGTTCATTATAAGATAACTCATGGCCCTACACCTCCTCCACATAGCAATGCTACTCGATAGGGGCTTAATCCTGCAAACCTTCACTCATACATGTAAACTATTCCTTACTATTGTAAACTATCAAACAAAACCAATGGGACTACTCATGTGAGCAAAATGAGCACTTGATTCTGATTGTGGTCCCTGGGCATTACAGTAACACAAACAATAATGAACTAAGAACTAATTGCATTAAGAGTTTATGGGGAAGGGTGACAGGGGAGGAAGGATGGTACTGTGATTAAGGTATAGCAGTAGCAGCAGCAGATTGATGTGTTCCAGGTTAAGGACATCCTGTATGACTTTGAGGAAGTCACATAAGCTGTCTGTGCCTTGATTTCCTCATCTGTGAAATGGAGATAATATCCATCTACTTCACCGAGGAGTTATGTAATCCATTGAATTCACATTATAAACTGATATTTTTCTAATTAAGGAGTACTGTCAGCAATACTAGTCACTTGAAATAATTGCCTAATAAGAATATTCTTCTCCATCAGTTTTGAAGGGAAAAATGTTTCTCGTAGTAATTACAATGACAGATGCTAATGACTTGACTTCACAATTAGTTGATGAGATCATATATTCATTATCTTCATTTTCATTTACTTATTATTTTGTAAACAGATTATAGATGTCAGCACATAACAAAAATGAATGGCTTTTGGTATATTTTCAAGCTTACACCTAAAACTTTGCAGGTCTAAAAGCATCCAAGCTTCGTTTAAAACATGCTTGGTCTTGTATTTATTTCATGATAAGGAGATAGTATAATGCAGTTTAAATCATTTTTAGAATTCCTTTTAGTTAATAAGTTTTTTTCTGGATGCTTGGAGATGAGTGTTTCAGGGGAATTGCTTTTTGTACCCTCTATTATGAAAGTCAGCAGAAAAATATTGTTTTTGGCTACTGTCCTGATTAACCCAGACATTTTAATGTGTGTTATGATAGGTCATTTGATGGATAGTCACCTGTTCCCTGTGATCAACTAAAACTTGGCCACTTGGGTTGAACTTTAGTTGCTAGATGCCATAATTTCCCATCTTTTGCTTGATTAATGTTTCCTTTTGTGATCTAAAGGGGAAGTGTCTGGAGGTTTCCTTCTCTATACAGCAACTAGCCTGGATTAGTGGGAAGGTTTTTCTTTTTTTAATGGAGAGAAACTTATTGTGAAAAACATAACATGTGCATTCAATGTAAGTCACTAAACCACTTCTTGATTTGACAGGAAACAAGAATTACACAGTTAATTTGTTCAGAATGATCCTAAAATGTGCTCTCAGCTTTATATATAAATTAAAATGAAAACCTCCCTGGTTTAATTTCTACTTGTCTCAGTGGGTTTCTGGTTTTCCTTTACAAACAAATGTATCTTCTGGGGCACAAACAGTGGTCATTATTATAAAGTCAGCATTTACCCACAGCAGAATCCAAGATTTTGTAGTTTTCTATGGGGCTCTTGGTTCATTCTGTGGAATTTAATTGAGAATTTTGTAGTGTGGTCAAAAAACCTATAGAGAGGATATTGTACTCTACTAAATTCTCTAGGGCTTTAGAGTAATTTCTCTACAACTCTCTTACATTTTTCTATATCCTCTTCTTGATTTCATCCGTATTAAATTCCACAGGACTTTCAATTTTTTAATGGATAACATTAATGCCCTCTGCCAGATATGGTGACAGCCAAATACTTGGCATAAGATAAATTCCTTTGTGGTAAAATAGCTAATAAATACTGTTACACACAAAGGCCCTGATCTTGAATTGCAAACCACTAGCTTAGACCCATGCCCTTATGCGCAGTTCTACTGACATCAATGGGGCTTCACATGGATGCTGGGGTCTGAACTAGTATGTATTGTTAAAGAATCACTTCCGGTATGTAATTACATACTTCTCTATCCTTCTGATTATGTTAAAGGCACAATTAGAATTTACTGCCTTTCCCTTTTGCTGAGTATTTTTTTCCTAATACTTGGAGATCCTGATCTTCCTCCTGCTAAAGTCAAAGGCAAAACTCTCATTGATTTTAATAAGAAGAGAATGTTTGTCTGTCTCTATTGCTTTATATACAAAGACCCCATCCAGGGTGCTGCTAAAAAGGTTAAAACATAATTTGGTAGATGAAAGGACCTCAAATGAATATTCCAAGCCCTTCACATCAGTCTATTTCCAGAGTAGGAAAATTACAAGAAAACCGACGTTCTTCTTGATAGCCCAACTGCCCTATCTCTCTAGCAATTTGCATATATAGATAGAGGCCTAATATTCAAATGTGCATAAGTGGCCTGAGTTTCAGAGGTGCTGATTAGTCACAACTCCCATTAAAGTCAACATATAAGAAGCACCTCTGTACATAAGGCTGCTTTTAATTAGGTGCCCGGGTCAAAGCCCATTACAAAGACTTCCAGTGGGCTTTGGATCTAGGTGCCTAAGAGCCAGTTTCTGATTCCCACTCACTAGTAATGAAACACAATATAAATCTATGTATGGACCGAGGAACCCACGTTTAAATATTTTAGACATAGGTATTGAGTCCAAGTTTGAGATGGAATTAAAACTCAGAGATGAATGCGTTGAATCATTAAAATAAACAAAGCCTAGTAACAGGAGAATTGTAACAAGAACAAAGAGTCCATAAAAAGTGACAAGGTGGAACACTGATGAGATAAGGAATGAATCCTCCTGTGTACTTATTGCTGTGAGATTATTTGATGACTGAAAGGATGACCTCTTTTTACAAGGTGTGGCAAGAAAGTATGAAACTAAACACTAATCCACTGTTACAGAGATAATAATTTCCACCTGAAAGTGGCAGAATCATCCCTTTGTTGCTAAATAGGTTATGCTGGTGTCTGTCTTATATTTGTAAATTCTGTATAATTTGTTCATGAGTCTAAATCTGCCATAAACGCAGGTGTTCACTATGCAAGGTCTTTTCAGTAGTTTTAGAAAAGCTGCTAGTGTCTTGTCCCTTTCAAAGGGCCTACATTTTTACTCCTATTTGCACTGCAGAGCCAATGCAAGGAACTGGATTCTATTTTGCCTCATGCACCATTTGTGGCTATATTAGCTAAATTCTGATTGCACAAAGTTTGGGCATTGGTTTTCAGATGCCAGCTTAAGTTTTCAGTGCTGCAGGTAAGAAAACTAATCCTTTAATTTGACAAATGAGCAAATCTGATGTGGCATATCCCAGAGAGAGAATACATACGGAGCCCAGTTTCACAGAGTCACTTGGATGAGCATAACTACACTTTAAGGCCCTGATCTTGCAAGGTCGTGAATGCCTTCAGCTCCCATTGACTCCGACCTCACTGGATCAGGCTTCAGTCCTCAATCACTCCTCATTGGTTGATTGCGATAGGCTTCCAGGTGCGTCTCAGGATCAGATGCTTGGTGACATGGCAGTTGGGAGGGAGAAGGCAATCAGTTCATTGTGTAAGGTGTGTCAGTTGGTCCAAGGAGAGGCAGTTCTGAGAACAATAGTGATTTTATTGGCAATGACGAACGGTTGTTTAGGAGCCAGGATAAATGGAATCCAGTGATTCATCTGACTTGTATGAAACTGTCTGCTCGTTTGGTTATATTTTCTGTCACTCAATCACCTACAAAATGAGGTGTGTTGCAAAGCACAGAGGAGAGCTCTGTCCCATAGTCATTGAGTTATCTTCTGCCCTTTCCGGTGAGATCTTGTGACAAATCATGTTACCATGAGTCATTGTTCCTTTAAGGAAAAAATAGCTCATAACTGGCAGGAACTTGCCGTGGGACACCTAAGTAGCATTGTATTATCTATGGATAACAATGCCATTAATGCATGCCATCACTAAGGCATCATCAAGTGGATATATAATTCTGGATTTAGGGCATTGTGTCTGAGTGGTATGTTTATCTTTTGTGTCAGATCAGGTTTTTATCTCAGTACCATCAAGCAGGGTCTCAGCTTATTGTGTTTGTATTAAAAGGTTTGGGTTTCAGCCTACTTCACAAGCATAATCATGAAACTGGGAGAGTGGGAAATGAAGGAATGTTCCCTGGAAATGAATTATGTTCTGAGATCACACAAATGTCTTTTCTTTCCTCTTATCCAAATCCACCATGAACATCTCTGCTCTCATCTTCTGTCTTTGGGGTTACAATATGCCCTAAAACTAGAAAAGCCTCTAGGGTGGGTTATTGTGTCTTTTCATAGTCCTGGATCATGTGTTCTCTCAGTCTGGGGGTTGTGAGGTCCAGGGGGCATTACAGCTACCCTCCTTTTCTTTTTGGCTACATGGGACAGGGTCCTGAAACTTTTATCTGTTGTAACATGGGGTCATATTGTATAAAAGATCGAGAACCACTGTCATAGATTTCTGGGGCAGGGCCTGACTTTTGTATTGCTTTCTTCTATATTAGGAGTGCATGTGTCCGTCATACTTCCTTCTCATTTCCCCCATAGTAGATGGTCACTGTGTAGTGAGTTGTTTAGGGGTTATTATTCTGTTATGATTTACCACATAAATTGGGACTTTTTTGGGCTACATCAGTTGATCATATTTTATTGATAATGCATCCATACCCGTCTACTCTTCCTTCTCTTTAGGAGGTCTTCTTTCTATAGTAAAGGAACTGGGAATTGGAAGTTCCGACACTCAGGCGGCCACTGAAGTGGAGCTATGCCGATTTACACCAGCTGATGATCTAGCTTAAAATGAATTTTTGAGTCACATGAATGTGACTTGGGAAAGTTTCTCATTTCTTAATATTTTCTAGATAGTTTATGGACCTTCCTATACCTGAGACTAGAATTGTTTCAATTTTATATCTTCTTTTTTGACATGTATCCCAAAATGGGAAGTATATCTTGGGACTTAATTTTAGAGTGATAACACTTCATCACAGCACTTTCATTTTTTCCCCTAGCTCATTTGAAATTCAGGGCCAAATCTTTTAATCTCTGGTGTTTACCTAAAGAGAGGACTTCCCAAAATGTATGCAGTCAAAAGAGATGCATCCGGCTTTTGCTGCACTTTTTTCATGTACCCCTGCTTAGTACCGCAGTAACCTTTGTGATAAATCTTGATTAAGGCTTTATTATCCTTCATAATAGAGTATTTTTCTTTTAAAAGAATTAAAAGCAAGAAAACATGACATGCTTTTTTATGGGTAATGTGATATTTTTCCAGCAGAAGCTTGGGGATTTTTGATAAAGCCCTCAGGCAATTGTTCTGGTGGATTTGGAGGTTTTCTTGGTCTCTTATATGGTTCTGCTATTGATGTATTGTTTACAATAACTTCCTTGTTCTTCTGTAATTTTCCTTTGACTTGCCTTTGATACTAGCAGACTTGTCCATTCTTATCTGTTTGTATGGTTTTATGCAAATTTCTCTCACATCCTTATACAAGTCCTTTCAAGTTTTAAAAGTTTCTTCCTCATGCCCACTTGCATTACTTTTAATACATGCATAATTATCTAGTAGCCAACCATATATTGGGCACAAAAGTCTTGTCCACAGTCACTTTTCTCTGTGAATCAGAAATATCCTGTCCCATCTCTGTCCTTACTTTATATTTATTTGTTAATAGGCTTTCCTATGGTGCTCACCATTGCAGAATCTGAACACCTCACATATGTTAATGAATTTGTCCTCCCAACATCTTTATAACATGGTTAGTATTATTATCCTCATTTTACAGATTGGGAACTGAGGCACCAGGAGATATAAAGTGACTTGCTCAAGGTCACATGTGAATTCTGTGGCAGAGTCAGGAACAGAACCCAGCTTTCTTGAGCTCAATTCTGTGCTTTAACCACTAGACAAACCTTCCTCTTTCAGTAAAGTAATTGTTTGGTGGAATTATATTGCCAGTGGTATACCTGGATTTAGACAGGCATTAATTTTGCACTGGCTTGGGCTGAGGGGGGTGAAATCTTGCTTACCTTGCATGTGCAGCAGAATTCTTGAATCACATAGGAAATCTGCAATTCCTCTGTGACACTGAGCACAGCTTTATGGGAGCTGTCTGTGGCCCAAAGCAGATGGGGCGGTAAGGATGGAGGCAATAGATCTATAACTGTGTGGAGCCTTTGAAGTTATCTCCTCACCCCTGAATGAGGTGAGCTGCAGTAGTTCTTATGGAGAAACTCTACTTGTCTCTGTAAAAAGAAAAGGAGTACTTGTGGCACCTTAGAGACTGTATGCATCCGATGAAGTGAGCTGTAGCTCACGAAAGCTTATGCTCTAATAAATTTGTTAGTCTCTCAGGTGCCACAAGTACTCCTTTTCTTTTTATGGATACAGACTAACATGGCTGCTACTCTGATACTTGTCTGTGCTTTCTCGTAAAGGAGAGTCATTCTCCCACAGCCCTCAGGAGGGCATCAAGCAGGTGCTGAAGAAAGGAACTGGTCTTTCATTGAAGGAAGTATCTTAATTTAAATTCTGCACAATGTTTTTACAAAGGGAGGTTTTCCTTTTATTCCATACAGATTCTTCAAATGTAATTAAGTAATAAACTCTGAGGCTATCAAACCACGCACCATTTTGTTTAACATCGATTTGCTTTTGCAAATTCATATGACACGAAAGGCCATGTTAAAAATCCTAGCTTCTTGTTTGCGCAATTACCAAGTAAACTATGGATACACATACAGGAATAGTTCATTAGGGTATGCCTTTG
This sequence comes from Chelonia mydas, assembly GCF_015237465.2. Classification (NCBI taxonomy): domain Eukaryota; kingdom Metazoa; phylum Chordata; order Testudines; family Cheloniidae; genus Chelonia; species Chelonia mydas. The sequence goes on from NC_057855.1 coordinate 17,120,442, forward strand.
GGTTACTTTACTGAATGTTTGTGTTAACTTCAATTCTACAAAATCTATACACTCATACAAATAAGGATGAAAACTATGGGTAAAATTAGTTTGTTTTAATATAAAAAATCATTATTTTCATCATCTGATTCTATTAGTAATAGGACAGGGGAAGATAATTTAATTAACAGTGTAAAATATGCATAACATAGATACCTGTAATTTATTAAATCAATGTTTCTTTCTATGTATATTTCAGAAAAATATACGTGTCATGTTTTGTTACAGTGGTTTTTGTTGGATGGTTTTGTAAATGTAATTCTGGCTAGATTATTATGCTGATGTCAAATGAAAAGCCATAGGCAATCCAAATTGGCTATCAGCACCACTAATGCTTAAATTCCCATAAAAAGGAAAAGGGATGCACTATTTATTCAACTATTTTTGATGTGCAGTGGAAGGCAGCCTGCTTGTATGCTGGATACATTCCACACACTTTACTGCTATACATAAATACACTCTATCAAGCCTCAAAGGAGGACTTTCATTCTGGGGAAAACCATAAATATATCAGATTTAAAATTTAAACCCACTCACCTTTTGTCTGTTTTCATAGATTCATTTCCCCTTTTGCTAATTATCAAAGGTATTTGATTGCACATTGGAGCTTATTCTGTAATAGTTCTCAGTTCTAAAGCTTCCTTCAAGCATTACTCATCATTACTGTAGTCCTATTAAAATAAATGGACCGGATTCTCCTTTCACTTACAGAGATGTAAATCTGGAGTAATGGAGTAATGCCACTGAAGTTGATGGTGTTGTTATGGGCTTGATGCTGAAACAATGTGGTGAAATCCTATGGCCTGTGTTATTCAGAAGGTCAGATTAAATGATTATAGTGGTCCCTCAGGCCTTAAAATCTACAACCCTGTAAGTTCCAGTGTTGTAATATAAGTGTAAGTGAGATGAGATTGAGGCCCAGTGAGTCTAATTCTGATCTCAGTTAAAATGGAGTAAATCTGGAGTAATTCCACTTAAAATAAAGGAGTCACTCTGAATTTATTCAGGTTTAATTGAGAACAGAATTTGACCCAATGGGATTGCTTGTTTCAGAAACATCAACTTTGTATGCTAAAGGGTTGCAGGCTTGTTTCTAACAGTATGCTTTTTCAGAGCCCAGCCTTTCTTCCTACCTGATCTGGCAGTGAAGTAATAATGTTAGGGTCTCCTGTCAATAGCTACTCCTTTGCAAATATGGAACAACTCTACTTACATCAATGGCGATTCGCAAGATTTACAGAATGTAACTGAGAGCAGAGTCTAAAAGGCTCACTCCTTCAGGTTGGTTAGAATACTCAATTCACACTGAATTCTATGGGAGTTGAGCTTGTGCTCAGCAGATCACTGAAGGCATTTTACAAAACTGGGACTTAAGGCAACAGGAGATTTGGGTCTGAAAGAAATGCAGAATTGGTCCCAGAGGCAGAGTTACAGAGAACTTTGGATTACATATGTTATCCCTGTAACATTATTGGTGCCTCTTCTCCGAAGGACAGGAAAAATTGAGATTGCATAAAAGTACATTTGGAAAGAATTGTCTGTTTACTTATTTGTCACTCCTGAATGTTGCAAAACCTATTTAATTGTGATACGATGACATTTCGTTCCCACATGGATTCCTCTTGTGCTCTAGATGAATCCGTACCCACACACAGATCCCCAGATACGATCAATGGTCTCCTTTGCCATTGCCACAAATACTACTTTAAAAAATCATATGTTACAGCTCTAGTGCATATTCCATGACCTTTCGAATGACTTCTAGTTTTACTTTTACTAGGAATAAAAGTTTGGCTAAGTTTAGAGTACAGAACAATCTAGTAGGGGTTGGATAAAAAGTGACAGAAGCCAAGAAATTCAAAGTTAAGGTGTAGACACTGACCTTAACCTGCCCTTTTGTACTTACGTATTGCAGAATACATGTAGCAGTGAGTGATGTTTGTAGTGTAACATGGCGACTTAAGAAATTAGTATATTATTATTTGTGTTGTAGGAGTGGGTAGGAGTACCAGTCCTAGGCACTATACAAATTCAGAACAAAAAGACTGGTCTGTGCCCCAAAGAATTTATAATCTAGGTTTGAGTCCTAAGATTGAATGTCCTTGGGTTGTGTCAGAGTTTGATTTTTACTCCAATGTTGTTTTTCTTTTTAATTTGAAAGTATCTATGTTCAGATTTGATAACTTAATAAAATAGTAAACTTAATGGATTGCATTAAACACTCGTCTCATGTAGCCTTTGTGAAATTAAATACAAGGACATTGAAATGCTTCCATCCTGATCTTATTTTTCAGCAAGCACATTTTCTTCAGTTATGTATTAAAATGTAAGTAAAATAAATGTGTGAAAGAGTATTTCTGCCTTGAAGGACCAGCAAATACGATTATATGGCGAACCCTAATATCCCCCCTCAAATAAAATAAAACCAAACAAATAAAAATAGATTCCAATATCCTAAATGGATTTCCCTCTTTTAATTATTTTGTTCAATTACTATTTTCTTTCTTGTAATGCTGTGCAGTGATATTTTTCTTTCTGAGGGCAAAGAGTAGTATTAATATGGAAATTTCCACTTTTTTTTGGCTATGAACATTTTTCCTGGTAGGAAGAATGGGTTGGTGAGTGCAAGTGGACATACCTTCCAGCAGTACTTCCTAAATTTTTCCATACCATGCCATCATCTTACAAGAGAAAGTAGTTTCAGAACCCCCTGTCGTAAGTTTTGAGACTTCCTACAGCTATACACAGAGAGGTGATTCATGACTCCTGAAACATGTTCACATGACTCTCAGGTTTAGAATTTAAAAGCCTTAAAGTATTTGGATGAAAGTAGACAAAACCCAAAACTTATGTACAATTGGTGCCTGCACAGGGTCATCAAATATCTACTGGAAAGTAGAACTGCGTGAGGAATTAAGCAATTGTCTTGTCCGTAGCTAGTCTTACTTTTCAAGGTTGGGTGTTTCCACTAAAGCTGGTGTTACAGGATTGATTTCAAAGTGGCATTCAGATGTTCGGGGCTGATAAAAAAGCAGTTTAACAGGGTTCATAGTATTTTATTCACTGTTTGAATTAAAAAACACCAACAATCCTACCTACGTTAAATTTAAGTTACAAAAAGAAAAAAGGAAAAACCTCCTCAGTTATCTATATTAATGCTATTTCAGAGTAACAGCCGTGTTAGTCTGTATTCGCAAAAAGAAAAGGAGTACTTGTGGCACCTTAGAGACTAACCAATTTATTTGAGCATAAGCTTTCGTGAGCTACAGCTCACTTCATCGGATGCATAGTGTGGGGTGGGGGGAGGTATTTTTTCATGCTTTGTGTGTATAAAAAGATCTTCTACACTCTCCACAGTATGCATCCAATGAAGTGAGCTGTAGCTCACGAAAGCTTATGCTCAAATAAATTGGTTAGTCTCTAAGGTGCCACAAGTACTCCTTTTCTTTTTACTAATGCTATTGTTTTCATTTTTTATTATCTTGCTTGTGACATGCCAATGCAAAACAACTGTAGATAGTCAATAAGGATTTTAATTGCAAAGATTTCCTGTGACGTGAGTGTTAATGAATGTCAAAGCAATAACACAAAAGACATTACTTGTTTAATGATTGATAGAACAAGAAAAGCGCGAGGTCTTTTGCAGGATAAATGACTACTGTTCTGTGTTCCTTTACATTAGCAGTATCAACACTTAGATCACATGGCAGGAGATAATGGTTCTAGAGATAAAGTGCAGAATCACAATCTGTTATACAATAACAGCCACGTTAATGATAATTAATGTGAGTTTCTTTGGATAGTCTCATACTTGTCAGTGCTGGGCCATGGGGACAAACACTTTGCTATTGACTTAAATGGGGGCAGGATAGGGTCCTTTGTTTGCCCTACTCTTTTATCCTTTGGCATTAACTCTGCTACACAGATATTGGACATGAAAGCTTTTACTAGACAGCTATTCCAACTGGGCACATGCGTTCAAATTTTGCACATAGCAATGGTAATATCCCTCAATGGCTCAGAACAGTATTAAGCAGTTTTATATATACAATGTAATGGTTACACTTTAAAATAAAATTTAGAAACACTTTGGGCTTGAGCCAGACATGATCAATGCCACAACTCTCATGGAAGTGCTCAGCATTTTTCCTTTTACGAATAATTATTAAACATTTAATAGGAATGGCAATAGAAGGGACAGATTCTGGCCAGTTGTCCTGTTGGTGCACATGTGGGAGGGTGCTAGCATGCATGGCTAACCAAAGTCCAATTTCTCCTAGTGCTCCTGAACTGAAGCAGAACATTGTGAGGGGCAGGCCAGTAGCCCAAACCCCACCTCCTCACAGAATTGGGCAAGAAGTCCATGGAAAAGTTGTGTAGCTTTGGTTTCGGTTTATATACTTTTTTACTCACTGGGTTTCACTGGACAAAATGAAATCAGTAACTTTTAACCAGTTCTCTGCATTGCCTGAAGTTTCAAGTGGCTCTGGGAACTCTGCCACGTGAGCAGCTGTCTCAAAACTCTTGTTAACTATGTAACAGTCCTTGTTGTGAAAATCATTTAATGGTTTGGCAAAAATTTGAGGAAGTCAGAAAAAATATGTGATGAAACTTGGTTGGTTTTATTACTGGCTTTGAACCCTCGAATTAGCTGAGCGACGCGTGGTCCCAGGTTTCAAAATACAGCACTAGTCACTAGCTGTTTTCTCCATTTTGAAAATTGTGTTGGTTTACAGCAGTCTGTGCTGGGCTCTTTGGGACAGGGACTGTCTTTTTGTTCTGTGTTTTTATAACGCTGAGCACAGGGTCCTGGTCCATGAGTGAGGCTTCTAGGTGATCCGGTAATAAAATAATAATAACAGTAATGTGAACTGCTGCTTTGTAGCTGTGCTAGAGGATGGATGGGCTTTTCGTTTAAAATTATATTTTATGTTAAAACTTTCTCCAAAGATTATCTTTTTGAGCTAGAGCTTCTAAGGCTTTGGTGTAGTCTGCAGGTTAAATATTTGAAGGTTTTTTTACAAAAACAACATAGCTGTTACTGAGTTCCCTGAACATGACACGGGGATAACTCAACGTGGCTACGTTTTGGAATGTCATACTTGGTACGTACAGTGCATCGTGCTGTGGGAGGAGTACAGCATTTGTCTCCTTTTAAGAAATTAAGTTTTGAAATAGTCAACCTATGGGCAAATGAATATTGCCTATTAAGCATGTCCGTGTGTATCTGCTTATGGCTCCAGGGCATGTAAATTACAAACAGTTAGAGTCCCTCAGATATTGAAAGAGTGGATGAAAGTAGCTCTAAATGAGCCTAAGTTACACATCTCTCAATTTGGTCCTATTAGTTTGAGTCTACAGGGGATAACGCTCCTATTGACTTCAGTGGAGCCAGAATTTCTCCTAGGAGTCTGAGTTAGTATAACTTACGCTTCCAGTCCTGACTGTGTGTATAAGCTACACCAGCTCCCTCTAGATTTTCTTACACTTGCATAACTCTGCCCCAATCAGTACTAGGTAGGGAGGAAAATGGGCTACCATTACATGGCAGCAGGAATGGTATCAAGGGAAGCTAGTGTGTTTGGGTACCAGAAGCAGACAGACAGAGCAGGCAGCAGAGGAAGACTTAGAGTATTGGGAAGAGGCTGGGCAGATATCTTCCCAGTTGGGTGAATTGAAACCATTAAAAAAATCCAGTTTCAATGGAACTATCAAACTGGAACAGTTCTGGTAAACTGGCCCTTCAGGTCAAATTAGTTTTGCATTTATTTCACTCACATTTGAAAAAAGACAGAGATTTATCTGGGATTTAAATAAAGTCCATTAAAGTCAACTGATTTTGTTATGTGTTATGTATTCGAACAATTTACCAGTCATTCTAACTAATGTACTTTTATGGCCATTTTCTTTTATGGTGTTGGGTCTACACACAATGCACAAATCTCTAAAGTCAAATTTTAATCTTAGATGTGTATGCTTCCACAAAAATCTGAAAAATTTCAATGAAAATAAAAAATTTTGCAAAAGCCTGTGTCTCTTTGAAAAGTTGTTTTCCATCAAAATATTTTGATGGAAAATTTTTGACCATCTCTATTCGAAAATATAGCAGGAGATGTCCCCATCAGAATATGGGGAGGGGGAGGGCGAGAGAGGAATGCAAACATCACTAGCTAAACCGAATCCGGTATGAGATTTGTTTTGAATTTCAGCTCTCCCCAAATCTTTAATATTGAAAGTGAACCCAGTGGATTTCGAAACTCATTCCACAAACTTAATAGTGTGGGATCATTTTATTTCTTTATTTCATTCTTTTTGAATCAAAATGTCCATGAAACATTTAAAATACACTTGTCAGTGGTTAAGAGAAACTAAAATTAAGATCTATTGCTCTGGTACCTGTCACTTCTAATTTAAGGACCTGGTCCCAGATTTATGGAAACACTTAAGCATGTGCTTAACATTTCGTAAGTGCGTAAATCCCATTGACTTTATTGAGATTTAAGCAGTATTTAAATGCTGTTGTGTATAGGGATGTTTTCCTTAGTCAGGACCCTAATCCTAAAAGGCATTGGGCACCTGAAAATTCAGCTGACTTGTTGAAGTCAGTGGGCAGTGCAGTTGCACAACATCTCACAGGATCAAATCCCAGATTATCCAAAGACTCACTTTTACTTAATTCAATCTTCATTTTAGCGTTGTGCAAGGAGGAAATTCTAGAAGACATGGATTACACTAGGACAGTGGGAGTACCAAGAATAGATTTGTACAAAGCTTGGTAGATTTGTACCTGCTGAAGCAGTAACAGCAATTCTTGTTATGAGAGCATGTTAACGTGTTAATGAAATGCACAAAGCAAAGAGGTTCATCTATATAAATGGGTAATTTAAATAATGAGGAAGGAGAAAGGATGTGGTTCAGTGTCAGTACTGATTAATTAGGACATAAAATAACCTTCCTAACTGCATTGGCTGCTTCCACTGTAACTTACTCTATTAGTGGACAATGGAGTTAATGCAACTGACAGTATAATTACAGGTTAATTAACTGGACCCATTATGACATTTTGTTAATTTCAGGGGTTGTTACTATCTATTCACATATATTTTTCTATTGTAAAAAAATGACGGTAAAGCTCTGATAAAAGTTATTTCTTAATCCTGCCATTTTACCACTTGACAGTCATACTTTTTATGATTCCAACATTGTGGAAATCAACCGCATTGATGCTAAAAGCACTGAACAATTCCAGTGTCAGTTGTTTAATGTCACAGTTGATGTAATGGGGAAGCATTGTGCTGTTATGAGTAAGCACATTTTGGCCACAGAGTGAAATAATGAACAGATGTTAACAATAATTGTAATGTACTAGGTATTTTGTAAGAAAGTTTTATCAAAATGTTTTATTTATTAACTCTCTCAGTGTCACACACCCAAAAGAATATAGGCCTGGCTTTGTGATTTAATAGAGCAGCAATATACTGGCAGACAAAATACACCTAAATAGCTATCCAACTAATCATTTACAGTTTACACTTACAGCTGTACAACTAATAGCTGCCAGTGTGTGTGTGTCTTGGCTCACAAAGTTACATGACTTTAGCAATAGAAAGTACACGAATGCAAAATTAGAAATCTGAATTGTAATACATTATAACTGAAACTTCATATTAGCACAAGGTCTCAAATACGTATAAACTGGCATAGCTCCACTGAAGCACTGCCACTGTACTTATATATGTCATTTGAGATTTTGGTAGTATTTTTTATTATTTTTTTCATATAGAAAAAATGAAAAAAGATACTGTTTTTTTTATACAGCATGATCTCTTTGTAAATATAAGCAGCTGAAAACAGAGTGTTCTATTGGGAAGTGTTGGACAACCTTGACTATAAGTGCCAGTTCCACCTATATTCTTATGTAAACATTGGATTGCCTTGTGATTAGGGCACAGGACTGACATTCAGGAGACCTTGGCTGTAGTGCTGCAACTGATCTCCTGTGTGACCTTGAGCATGTTAAAACCTAACAGGGCCTCAGTCTCCTCACCTATAAAAGGGGGATAATACTTAAAGGGCTCATTCGAGACTAAATTGTTGAATGCTTAAAGAGCATTTTGAGACCTTGGATAGAAGGTGCTATAGAAAGACAATAAATTATTATTAAGAAAAGCAACAAAGTTTTATTCTTCAAAATAACGAGCCATAATCCATATTTCTATTTCCATGACATTACATTTTTAGTATTAAGTCACTGCTGTTGTATGATATAGAAAGTCACTTTGAATTAAAATGTAAAATGAGGCCATCCATCATGTTAACAATTTAATTACCTCAGTATATATTTTTCAGCATAAAAACCTATTTGTTGTATATCTTATTACAGATTCATTGCCTCAGGACAGCAGGGGCTGTCAGTAGGGCAGGCCTTGTGGTTAGAAATGCCAAGATGTGGAGTAGATAAGACATGTAGTCCTTGTGCCTTCTGTTGGGGCCTACTCCATTTCTATGTTTGCTTGAGGCCTTACCTGTTAGATTCCCTGTAATCTTTCTTGCAACACTGAAATGGTGGCTTGTAAAAGCAATGAAGCGTGACAGGGATATTGAAAGGGTCGAATGAAGTAGAAATGTGATATTTTCTATCTTCTGAGGGCCTAGGAAATAGTACTCCTGCTTCTGAGTTGGGATTTGGCATTCACTATCACATTCATTAGAAGAAAGTTGTGGGATTTATTGTTTAGTGCTTATGGAAAAGACAAAGTAAACAATGCATGAGATTTACCCAGTTGTTTAACCATCTGGTTTTTCAGTGACTGAAGACTAAGCCTTGATGAAACTGGGAGATTATAACTGTGTGATGGTTGGGGAGGTGGAGAAAATTTGGTTTATTTAATCAAAGTTTTGCTAGTAAAATTCACAAAATATCCATGTGTCCTTCAGAGACTGAGACAAATTTCATGGTTGGGCTTTTTTTTTAAGGGGCTGGATAATTTTATGGCCAATAAAATGTGTAGCGGTAAAAGCTATGGTAATGGGAAGGGTAAATAAATGATATATTTCAGAGCACAAGCTGATCAACAGTTGGGGTGAAGAGGAATTCCCATCACCATGTCTGTGTACAGCAGTGCCCAATCTTGCTCTGAATGACCAAGTATGGGCTACAGCTAGATGCAGGATTCTAGGCTTAATTAAATATATGTACATACATACATTCAGGGCCATATTTTTCAGAAGAGCGCAACTCCCATTTAGCTAACCAAATGATGTGATCAGATTTTCCACACTCAGCAGCTATTACTGTTCTCATTCTAACATTGCACTCATCAGTGGGAACTACTCGGTGTTGAGCACTTTTGAAAATCTGTCTGCTTCCTTTAGGGGCCTGAAGGAGAGCTGAGTTCATTTAAATTCCACCCACTTATGCAGGTGCCTAAAATTGGGTGCTGTTGTGGGATGGGTGTGCTCTAGAATAAGATACTTCAGTGAGCTCTTTGGAAAATCTAGTCTGCAATGTAATGAGTAAAAATCCTTAAGAAATAGGGATAACTACAAAAAATTAAACTAAATGAAAAAAAAGTAATTGCTTTACTCTTTTACTTTCTTGTAAGAGATTCTATACAGTACACTGCTTTGGTACAACAATAATAGTGATGCCTAGCTCTGGGATAGCACTTTCAATCCATAGGCTTCATGGGGTCTTACAAAGTAGGTCCCTATCATTATCCCCATTTTATAGATCGTGAAACTGAGGCACAAATAGATAAGAAGTGCCTCACCTAAGGTCACCTAACAGGTCAGTGTCAGAGCAGGAAATAGAACCATGAGTCCTAGTCGAGTGCTCTATCCACTAGGGCACACTGCTTAACGGTCCAGCCTAATCAACCAATTGCATATATAGTACTTGAAACAATCAAACAAAAATTGCTATACTAGTATAGTTTTTTTTGCTATACTACTACACCTTGATCTTGCTATTAGAAAAAGAAATATAATATGAAGATCCCAAAGAGAGAGAGAGGTAAATAAATATTCACTTTAGGGGAAGAAAGTATTATCAGGAGTATAATATTTGAAAAAGGACACAATGAGTTCAATCACTGTTACTCTCTACAGTGAAAAACATCAAGAGATAGATTAGTGCTGACTGCCTATGAGTTAAGTGCCTTTCCTAAATTTGTCTTCATCAGGAGTTTTGCCTACTTGGGTCAGTCCCAGAGGGAGTGCAAGATCAGGCCCTAAGATGACTATTTTATGTAGAGGAGAATGCGGTTCTTCACAATAGCATCTATACATTCCACAGAGAAAATCTTCGCTAAGTGTTGAGATTGACATACCATAGGAAAAAAGAGAGAAAACAAATTGACTTTTGTTACATTTTCCTATAGGAATGTGATGATACTCAACTCTAATTTGATTTGTACACAATCCACGTTTTCTGAGACTGTTCAGATATTGCCCCCAGAAAATAAACATTTGTCAAATAGACCCTTAACTATGACCTGAGTGCCATGGTAGGCCATACAATGCTTAAAATCATCCTGTGTTAGGTTCAGACAGGGCCTTGGTTTTGAACATGTGGGGCCAGAATGAGTGAGAAAAAACAGAAGCATCATATGGGAGTTTCTCTCAGTAAGTCAGAGTAGCTCTGCTGAAGTTGACTGTAAACTCTTAAATGCCAGTGTATCTCATGGGAATGGTAAGGCTGGCTTCTTTACATTAGCAATCAACTATGGGAAAAGCTGTTTAGACCAAGCATCCAGAAGCTTATAAAACAACCATGAAAAGGGTTAACAGACTACTGTTTATTCAGAAGTTTGATCCAGTCACAAACTGCAAGCGTCATTCAGAGACCTCTGGAGAAGTATGCAGTTCAGGAGAGTTTATAGAGTCTGAGTCTCCCCAGGCTAGTGAGTTCCATATTGCTCTGGAGGAAATTATTGCAGTTGATAACCAGCCAATTTCTAATGCAGAGAGTCTGGGCTTTGGACATCTAGTGGGTCCGTAAGATACCCCACCCCCAACTATCATGATCCCAGTTGTATAGGAGCGAGTTTTCATACAAGCAATATTCGTGCCTCTGAGTATAGGAGTCCTTTGCTGTAAACATGTGAAACCAGGATAACAGCCCCCCTACTTCTCTTGGACTCAAAGATTTCAAAAGACAGTAGTTTCATCTGCTATGCAGAGATTTCAACATAAGATAAACAGGTACCATTGTATCAGATGCCTTTCTGGGAATGTTGGTTAAATGGCAGATTGCCAGAGATACTGTTCATCTTTCTAGATACTTGCATGACCCTGGTCACCATAGTATCTGAGCCCCTCACAATTATTAGTGCATAGAGCCTGCTGGAAAATGTTAGATGGAACAGTTTTAAATAGACAAATGCAGTTTTGTCATAATCTAATCTAAATATTTTGTGGGAATGTGTTCATTTTAACAAAACTTTCTACAAGAGAAAAGTAAACAAATTGTTTTGACTTCCTGGTTTTGTTTAGATAATGTTGAAACATTTTGTTTTGACTTTTGTATTATTTTAAATATTATATTATATATGGTATATAATATAAAATAGTGTGTTTAATATTTTAATATTATGTAAAAGTAAAACCAAATGAAATGACATTATCAGAATTTTTTTTTTACTTTACTGAAATGAAGTGCTTCAATGGTACTTAATTTTAAAAAATGGAATTTTTGTTCTATGCAAAAATTTAAAATTGTGCCTTTTTGTTCTGATTTGGAATGAAATTTCTTCTTGAAATTTCCCAAGGAATGAAAATTTTGGTTTCTGACCAGCTCTGTTAATGCATTTTATCCTCACAACACCTTTGTGAGGCAGGAAAGTAATATCCCCATTTCATAGGTGGGGCACTGAGGCACAAAATAGATTGAATGACTTGTTCAAAGTCTGTCGTAGAGAAGATCTGTGGTAGAGCTGGGAAATGAATCTAGGTGTCCTAAATTCCAGCCCAGTAACCACTAGTCCAACCATCCTCTCTTTCACCTGGTTTTCCAAGGTAATGCCATGAACACAGAAAAAGCATTTATTGAGTGCAAAGAATGCAAGTTGGGTTGTTGGCCCACACTCTGAAACTTTGTATGAATGATGCTAAAACAATCCTTCCTGAGAGTCAGGCTCACAGTCAGCCTAAAGCTAGTTGGCTATTTTAAGCAATCTTCCCACATGCTTCCAAACTACACAGTCTGCAAAGAGAAATTGGCTTTCCAGGAACCAGATCTCCCTGGTTATAGCCACAAAGTGGAACTCCATATAGTGTATGCACACAGACTGCTTGAGAGCAAAGAGTTTCCAAACATTTCAGTTTGGAGAAGATGAAAGATGGAAAACTGACTCTGGCACTTGGGAGTCTACATGACACACTGATTCATATTTTTGAGATTGTTTGAATGGGTAGGTCATGAGATAAGCTCCTGAGCTACTTGGCTATCTGTTGTGGTATGGGTTGTCAGAACTCTGACAGTCCATCTCAGTATGCAAATACTTCACTGCAGCATCAGGGACATGAAAAATAGACTGTTTTTGAAATGGCTTAATTAATGTGGACCCAGTGCTAAGCTCAGCCACACAGACACGTCTTCTGTTGAAATCAGTCAAAGTGGCACCTGTGTAACTTGGAGTAAGAACTGGGCTCGTGGAATCATAAAAAGGATGCAGAGTAACTTGTCTCCTGGATCCTTACTTCAAATTCTTCCTCTCCAGCTCTGTATTTCATCAAGACAATGCTAGAGCTGCCACACTTCCATCCCTTGCAAACCTCTCCTCTTAGTTCCACTCAGTGGTATTCACCCTGGGAGGCTCTCCATCTGTGCTGAGGATGATGCAGTTATCTGACAGTGGGTGAGGGCTCCTGCCAGAAAATTCAGACAGGATTGTCTTTCTGAAATGCAATCTGCTCTCACTGGATTTGATGTACCAGGGTGATTCTTGATCATTCTCTACCAGGTTTATTCAGGTTGTCTGTCTAGTGCATTATACTATAGGCTTAATGTTTGACATGCCGATAGACATGTGCAGGTGAGAGGCAGTGTCATCTAGTGACCTGGACACAAGATCCAGAGTTCTATTCCTGGCTTTCCTACTGACTCGCCGTGTGACCTTAGGTAAGTCACTTCACCTCTCTGTGCCCCTTCCAGCCTTTGTCTTGTCTGTGTAGACTGTAAGCTCTTTGGGGCAGGGAGCATCACTTACGATGTCTTTGTGCATTGCCTGATTCAATGGGGCCCTGATCTAGTTAGGACCTCTAGGTTCTACTGTAATACAAATAATAATAAAGGTCTAATTCATATATTTAGTTATTTCAATTTCATTTATAATCAGGTATTTACATATACCTATGGTCAGTTATGAGCTGGGCTGGTCATTTAAATGCATATATACCTGATTTGAATGCATCGTTACTAAATTTTTGCATGCAATTTATGAATGCAGTTGCACACACATCCACACATTATTGAATATCATGCCCAATGATACACCAACTGTTGCACAAACCTTTCTGCAGTTGTTCAGTATATACCTAAAACACTGTAGCAAACATGCTGTATTGTTTTAAACTAGTCTCTCAGCACTGAATTAGCCAGCATTTTTTAATCAGGCAAATCTGTACTGACATTGTTTAAGCAATTAAATATTCATCTTAGCCAGGTTATGGAATGATACAACAAATACAAATAGTTTTGAATTCATTTTTTCTGGTAAAAAATTGAATACAATTTTATCCAAAACTCTGTGACATATCTCATTCCTTGGCTTCAGATTTAGCAGCAGACAAAATTTCTGTCCAAGTATTTTGTATAGATTGTACAAAAAAGAGTGAGTGAGAATTTGTCACATCCTTTTATTTCCTGGCACCAAAGATGTGCATAGCATGTCTCATAACACTTGGTAGGAATCTTATCAAAAAGAGTGCCAAATACACTCCATTATGATCAGTGTATCTGTTTAAGTTTAATGAAACTATTTAAAAAAATAGTTCTGGTTTAAAAAAAGGAGTTCACAAATAAGTTTGACGCAAATGTGTTCCTGATTACATCCCATTACGAAAATGCAATGCGGTGAGCACTTCTTTCCTGAAAGAAGCCCCAGAACACATGAGACTTGAAGTCTGCAGTCAGCCCAGCAGCCAATGCCAGTTGGCTATTTTAAGCAATACAGACCTACTGACCCTGTGGATTTTGCAGCATAGATTCAAAGATAAAGTACCTTTTGGGAGAACAGATACTTTACTGAATAGATTTCAAAAAGGGTTCACTGTCTGGGTGAGGTTGGCTTAGTTTGCATTTTGTTCCTGCACCCATTCATTCATCCCTAGAAATGTATATATACATATACACACACACACCTATCTAGCTTTCGATCTATTGATCAATAGATATACTGGAAGGGTGGCAGAAAGCAAATATGAAGCAAGTGTCAAACTGCAACATGCTTTGGTGTGTTAATCTGTTCCATGACTTGCTTGTGTGCATTCAAAGAAATGATGCACATTCCAACTGGTTTCTGGTAAGGCATAGTTATACAATTCATTTGAATCATAATGTGAGTCTTTGTTATTGGTATGAAGCTTGCAGTGATGTGCTGGTGTTTGTGGAAGATGTGAAATTTCTTCATTATTTCTCAAAAAGGTAAGCCCATGGAAATTAAAGTTCATGTGGTGAAACCATGGAGGCAAAGTTATACAATAGTCGAGGGACCATTGTAAATGCGGTGACTGCTGGACTGGTTTGTATGTCTGCAGATATAAATGTTTCACTTGTTCCTTTGTGAGTAAAGTGACAGCATAAGTAGAAACACACCAGCCATCACTGGAGATGATTGAGCAACTTGTACACACTGGTTTGGGGACTGAGATAAAGAGAAAGGAGGCTTTGTGGTCTGATCAGAAATTATGCTGAAAACGTCATCAACACTTCCTTGGAGAGACAGCAAAGCAAAGGTTGTTGAGTTTCATTATAATATTGTGAAGTTGTGCAAATGCCAATTGTCCCACAGGAGTGCAAATTTTAAAAGCACACACATTTCATGCCACGTGACACCACCCTGAATCATAGTTTAGTTGAGACGAACCAAAGTCAATTAAGCTTATTGTACGCTGAAAGTGATGTAGGTGAAATATATAATTACAGATTTTTTAAAAGTCCCACTGATCTATGAATCCACAAACAGATTGTCAATAACAGGATAAAATTTACAGTGACAGGTTGCATTATTTTTCAACATGCAAAATGGGCTTAATTTTGAAGAAAATAAATAATTATATAAAAAGAAGGGATTTTGCACAACTGATGTTTGCAAACAAAAAAAGTCATTTGTAACAATCGATGTTGGTTTAAAAATATTTATTATTTTCATATTTGCAATTACTTTGAAGATGGCTTGGGCTGCATTTTCAAAGACTGGCACTTCAGTTGGTAAAGCTGCATTTGTGTGCGGTAGTGGTGACCTGCTCCGTGATTTTAACCCTTTCAGAGGACAAGTAACATAGATACTCAACTTAAATCACCAGGTGTCAGATTCTGATACCCTTATTCCTATTTAATAGTACCTTATTCCACAATTGGTCGCACTGAAGTCAATGGCACTACTCACACAACAAAGTACTACTCAGTGTGAGTTAAGGGTGTACAAATCTGGTACTTTGGGCTAGTTCTAATTGAGTTTAGTGGAAATACTCCCGTTGACTGCAGTTGGAGTTGGATGTTGTCCTAAGCCAACACTTCCATTTCTAGGGCAATCCGACACAAGGGCTGCATAGCCTGACCCAATAACTTCATTCCATGGTCTGAGGCCAGCTAGGGTAGTTTCCCCTAGTGCTCTTTTTGTTATAGGTAGATGGTGGTTCTAACAGGAAAGATCAGACCGGACCATCTGTTGTACCATCCAATATTATTGTATTTAACCTCAAACTATTGACTAAGACGACTACAAACAGAGGATTTAAGGCTTTTGGAGGCCAAAAGATTTCCCCAGTTTACGTATATGGCCTTTTATTTGTTTGTTTATTGTTTATTTCAGCTTCACATTTTAGCAGGAAGCATTTTATTTATGTATTTATTTGTGTGTTTGCAGTGGCACCTGCTAGGTGCTTTCCTAACACTCTCAAGAACGATGGTCCCTGCTCTGACCTTACACTCTACAGAGACAGAGATTAACAACGATTACTCCTCAAATTCTCCAAATTATTCCTTCCAGAGATCATTTAACAAGCCCTTCTGATAAACACAAGCATATAAGCTTCTGGCATCCATTTATCATTGGAGATCTCCGGACAACTCCTGGGAATCTAGTCAGTTCAAATCAGGATAGTCATTGTACCAAATTCATCCTAAAGAGCCTATGCCTGCAATTCGTGTCTACCTCAAATTCCCATAGATATCGGTGAGAGTTTTGGGAATGCACAGAATGCAGAACTGGTCTCAAAAGGAGCCAAATCTAAAATCTTTCCATTGTCTTGGAATGGGATTTGAATCAGGTCCAAATTGTCTACTAAATAAAATACATACAGTATGATTAATTTAACATACAATTAGCTGTTTCCCATAAGTAATTAGCAGTAACAGAACTAATAGCTGCCTTGTATATCCCTTTTAAACCACATGTTAGTGCAGCTGCACCCTAGGGGTAGGGCCAGGGCCATTAGCAGATTACTACCCCTTGGGAACAAAGGCACATTCCCTCCCTGAGGCAATGCAGCTATGAGCTGTTCCTTATTCAGGGCTACAACCAAAAGGACAGTGTAGCCCACTGAGGGAGGTAGCAGTAATCCCAAAATACGCTAGTGAAGATTTGCATGTGACCACTCCTCAAATGGAGGTGGATCCTGTGAGTGGCCTCCTCTGCACTGCACAGCCCCACTGAAGTCAGTGGGCGTATGGGACTCTGAACCCGAAGCAGAGACCTCACAGTTCCCCAGCTGTAGCCACATTGTTTCATAAAGATGGGACTTAATTTTATAGCCTCAGCAACCTGCTAAACTTATTATAATAATAATTAATAATACTGAGAACCAATATAGTGCTGGATTTTGCAAGGCCCTGAGCACTCTGCCCCCAATCCCATTGACGTCAATGGAGCTATTCATGTACTTAAAGTTACACGTGTGTTTAAGCACTTTACTAAATCAGGGTTACAGGAATCAGCAACTCACAGGATGCAGTCCATCATGTTTTTCATCATAGACGAAGAGGTAGAAGGCAACACCACTCCACTGTGGATTGCCTGAGAGTTTAGGTCTAGTATTCAGATGAACTCTCCATAATTAATGTGGATTAAATCAAGATCTCAGAATGAAATTCGAATCCAATATTGACATTTTTCACTTCAAAACAATAAGTTACTCTATGGTTCCTAAGAATTATTCTTGGGGCTAAAAGACATAAACGGCCGTTGGCACGATGTAAAATTAATAATAATAATAATAAAGAATAAAATAACATTAGTAGTTCCAACGGCTTCTTAAACCTCATCTCTTCTTGGTCTACAAGTCTTACTTTAAATATAGTTTCACATTTCTTTTCTTTCTGATGGTTGTTTAAGAAACATAATTTAAACAACACATCTTATATTTACCAAGGAAGTAAATCTACCTGAGTAATTGCTTTAAAGGAATTAGTAAATTACAGTTAACCTGTTGCATGTATTCAGCTATAATCCAAACAACCTTTTTGCATTTGTCTTGAATCAGTAATTTAAAAGGTATGATGAATGAGAGAGGATTACAAACAAACAAAGAAAATCCAGCTTCAAAATCAAGCTGGTTTTGCCTGTGTATTGTCTGTTTTATTTTACATATGTCTGTTTGTTTGTTTAGCATTAGAGCGCTAGTGGTGTTACAAAGATACGGAGACCAAGTCCTAGCTTCAAAGGGCTTTCAACATAAATGGATTAAATATAAACAAGTTAGTGGGAAAGGAGAACAGTCGAAACCCAAACGATAGAATGAAGTTCAGCTTGTGTCATGTTCATTCCATTTTTAATGTATTTCCAGTAGGCTAAGTATTCAGAAGCGCATGGGTGTAGAATTTATAGGTCTCCTTGAAGAAATGTGTTCTCAGGCTAAGTGGAATGCATAGTTCCCTTCACCATTTGTTGCTCTCTCTGGGATATACAATCCCTGGTTCTCCAAAGCTGAGAGAGGAACAAATTAATTATTCATAAATAGGACTAGGTGGACATGGGGGTGGGGGGTGGAGGGAATCTGCTGAGCTATATGCTCCATCCAAAGGCCAAATGGGTGGAGCTTGGCTTCATCCCATAATACCCCAGGTAACCCAGTTAATCCTATCATGAGCACTTTACTACAGCTGCCACAGCCCTTTAGCGATGACGTTTTGCAAGCAGGGCTCTATGAAAAATGGGGACACAGCCTGGAAGCAGAAGCTGAAGGGGAACAGAGCTGGGCAGCATCTGCCCCATGGGGGATTCCTAGTGGCAGTAAAAGGCATTTTTCCACAAACATTTTAATTTCATATACACCACAGTGAAGATAACACCTGCTCTTGCACAGTCTGAGTTTTACTCTTGTATTGAACTCTTTGTTGAATATATCGATGAAGTATTGGAAGAGAAAAGAACTACACTATTTCCTAAAACTCTGGAAGCATGTTTCCTTAACTGGTAGTCAGACTTTCAGAAATAGCTTGTGTTTGTGCTGCAGGATATGCTGAAGAAACTGATGTGTTAATGTTTTACCAGATACCAATATGAATGTCTCTAATTGATTCACTCTTCATTTTTGGAGAATTTCCATTTTTATATTGAATAGATGCATCTCGAAGCAGAGCTTTCCTCTCATTCCACTGACTGCTGCTTTTTCAATCTTGCCAGTCCCCAAGATCAGGCAATTGACTTAAAAAATGAAATTTAAAATAATAACTTTCACATTCTTTTTATTTGCCTTGTCATATTGGAACACTTACCATTCTGATTTTCAAGCTTTTCTCCAAAACCTTGATTAAAAACACCAAATATCATGAGACTTGTGATAATATCACAAAAGTGGAGAATATTAATTTTTTTAAAAAATGTTACTTTTTGTGTGGAAACAGAAGGTGAATATCCAGGCTGAAGGAAAGGGGTTTTCTTGAATTTTTAAGATGCTTGTTTTGAGACACTGTCGTTTCTGTCTGATTGACTAATTGCATGTTGCAATTAAGAAATGATATCTGCATTTCCATTTCCTGATTTCATCAACTCTAATGCACCTAAACTAGAGATTTCCGGATGCTGTACTAACTCATGCTACTGCCTCAGTGTGTAGTACTGTGCAACCAAAGGGTTAATATAGCAGGCTTACGTGCAGATTGGGTAAAATAAGAGAAGATCAGTGGTTGTAACCTGCCATGAGTAGAGCCTTCAATCATGCCATTCTCCTGCCAGATTTTGGAAATCTGAGGATCTCTAGGTCTGTGGGTGGTGAATAAAAACATAAAGTCCATGCCTGTGGGGTAGGTCTTGTTGGACTGCATGTAAGTCTTATAAAAAATAGCTTGGTATTGCTAATTTTTTTACATGCAGTGTTTTACAATACTTGACTCTGGAATGTTTGCTACCAGAGAAGAAATTATGATACCTTTTAAAGACCATATTCTGCCACCTTTAGTCACATTGAGTAACACCTTACTCTGCAAGTACCTGTGTTGAAATCAATGGGACTGCTTGTGGCATCCATGTGACCTTAAAATACCAGTACAGAACTGACTTTAGAGCCATTTTGAATGACCCCTCAAAACACAGAATATTGAAAAGATTTTATTTTGTCCCAGCACAACACATGACTCTAACACACAGGGCCAGGAGTGAAAGGATGAGAAATGAGTGGTCTGAAAAATGTTTGCCATGAAACCAGAAGTCAGGTTGAACTAGCTGCCTATGGAAGGTAAGGCTGAGTTTAGCAAACTTTTTGTGCAAATCTGGGCTGATTTATGATTTTGTATCAAAACCATGTGGAATCTGTAGTTTCACTTGACTCTAGGTGAAGCTTGGCGGCTTCAAATGGGTTTCACTTCTTCAGTGGTAGCAGATGACAGAACAAGGAGTAATGGTCTCAAGTTGCAGTGGGGGAGGTTTAGGTTGGATATTAGGAAAAACTTTTTCACTAGGAGGGTGGTGAAGCACTGGAATGCATTACCTAGGGAGGTGGTGGAATCTCCTTCCTTGGAGGTTTTTAAGGTCAGGCTTGACAAAGCCCTGGCTGGGATGATTTAGTTGGGGATTGGTCCTGCTTTGAGCAGGAGGTTGGACTAGATGACCCCCTGAGGTCCCTTCCAACCCTGATATTCTATGATTCTATGATAGGGGCAGTGACCCCTTGGGGCTGGAAGTTGAAGGAAATATTCCAACCAGCCCTTGCAAAGTGAGCCTTGCCAAGTTTTATAAAGCTGTATTAGACTCAAGATTTCAGAGTGGCAGGAGGGCAAACTTAGCTAGAAAAATGTTTTGTCTCCTTGTGTCACGTAAGCATCTTGGACTGTGTTTTCACATACAGTCAAGTCATGTTCCACCCATATCCAAAGCTGGTGTATGATGGAAATCTGCTATAACTGCAGTCAAACAATACTGTTTTTGAGTTGTATGCATGCTTGTCCCATTTTTGTTTGTTTGTTTATTTATTTATTCATTCTGCTCTAGTGCCAAAGAGCCTCCATCATGGACCAGGGCCCCATTGTGCTAGGTGCTGTACAAAAACGGAACAAAAGCTGCCTTTCTGCTGTCCTGGGCAGTTTCCTCCCTGGGCAGTTCTTCCTGTCAGTGCCTAGGGTTGATTTTTCCAACTTCTTCAGGCTTTCATAGATGGATAGAATCCAAGACCTGATGGGACCATTGTCATCATCTAGCCTGACCTCCTGTACTACACAGGCCGTAGAACTTCCCCCAAGTAATCCCCTAGAGCAGATCTTTTAGAAAACCAGCCAATCTCGAGTTAAAAATTGTCAGCGATGAAGAATCCACCACAACCCTCGGTAAATTGTTCCAGTGGTTAATTTCCCTCACTGTTAAAAATGGGTGCCTTATTTCCACCCTGAATATGTCTAGCTTCAACTTCCAGCTGTTGGATTGTGTTATACCTCTCTCTGCTATTGAAGAGCCCATTATTAAATATTTGTTCTCCGTGTAGATACTTACAGACTGTGACCAGTTACCCCTTAACTTTCTCTTTGTTTAGCTAAATAGATTGAGCTCCTTGAGTCTATCACGATAAGGTATGTTTTCTAATCCTTTATTCATTCCTGTGGTTCTTCTCTGATCCCTCTCCAATTTTTCTACATCCTTCTTGAACTGTGGACACCAGAACTGGACGCAGTACTCCAGCAGCAATCATACCAGTGCCAAATACACAGGTAAAATAACCTCTCTACTCCTACTCAAGATTCCCCTGTTCATGCATCAAAGGATCATATTAGCCCTTTGGTCCACAGTGTCCCAATAGGTGCTCATGTTCAGCTGATTATCCACCGTGACCCCCAAATCTTTTTCAGACTTGCTGCTTCCCAGGATAAATCCCCCCATCCTATATGGCCTAAATTCTTTGTTCCTAGGGTAGTTTACATCTGTTCTCTGAAAAATTCATCTGATGTTTTCCTCCAGGTCATTGTTAAAAATGTTAAATAGTGTAAGGTAAAGAATTGTTCCCTGCAGGACTCCCCTGGAAACATACTCACTTGATGACGATTCCCTGTTTATAGTTACATTTTGAGACCTACCAATTAGCCAGTTTTTAATCCATTTAATGAATATCGTGTTAATTTTATATTGTTCTAGTTTTTCATCAAAATGTTGTATGCTACCAAGTCAAATACTGTAGAGAAGTCAAGCATATTACATCAGCACTATTATTTTTATCAACCAAACTTGTAATCTCATAAAAAAAAGGTATCAGGTTAGTTTGACAGGACTTGTTTTTCCATAAACCCATATTGATTTGCATTAATTACATTACCCTCCTTTAATTCTTTATTAATCACTCCTAGTATCAGTCACTCCATTTTCTTGCCTGGATAATTGATCGATGTCAGGCTGAAAGGCCTATACTTATCTGGGTCATCCTGTTTACCCTTTTTAAAAATTGGCACAATGTTAGCTTTCTTCCAGTCTTCTGGAATTTCCTCAATGCTCCAGGACTTATTGAAAATCAGCATGAATGGTCCAGCGAGCGCCACAGCCAGCTCTTTTAAAACTCTTTGATGCAAGTTATCTGGAACTGCTAATTTTAAAATGTCTAACTTTAATAGCTTCTGTTTAACATTCTTCAGAGATACTGGTGGAATGGAAAGAATGTTATCGCTGTATGATGAGACAATATCATCTGATTTTCCCCCCAAATACAGAACAGAAATATTTATAGCCTTTTCTGCCAGAGGCTGCTTCCTCTCCTCCTCCTGTTGTTCTTCACTTCTCTTCCTGCCAGCTTCCAGATTCAGGGAGGCAGCCCCCTGCAGAGGATGCCTCATCCCTTCCTCTCCTACCTCCTCTGGAGGAAGAGGAAAGAAAAAGGGGTGTTCTACAGAAGGAAGGGAGAGTGGGAGGTGCTAAGTGGGGTGGGATTTGGGGTCTTCTCAGGGAGGAAGAGAAGATGTTTAAAAATCTTTGATGGGCAAGGCAGACAGGAATTATTTGGTGGAGGGGAACTCTTGGCAAAAAATTCTGGGTGGGATGAGAAAAGAGATATTCAGAAGTGAAGGGGAAGAGGAGATAAAGAGAACATAGAGAGAAGTGAGATGCCACTTGGAGGTTCTGGAGTAGGAGTTGCCTGAAGATACATGAAGGTGATTTGGGCCTGCTGGCTACTTTGCAAAAGACTACATTAGATAGAGGGGCGTTAGGATCTGTAGCGGGGAGAGGAGTTTGTGTGGTTACCTATCATGATCCCAGATGGGGAAAGCGGTAGATTCAAACAGTTTTGGTAAGTGTGTTTTTTTGTACATATTTTTGCAGAGTGGACAGTGAGGAGTTGTATGCTCTTCTACTGTATGTATTTTTTTACTGTTGCTTTGTTTTGATAAAGTAATATTATTTATTGGTGGATTGTGATTGAATGTTTGTATACAGAAAATGAACAGTTTAGTGGACTTTTCATTCCCCCTAGGAGAAGAGATATTTAATAACTGACTAAAATCCACATCAGATTTTGCCTGAGAATTAAAATGTTCCTATCAACTATAACCGAAAACCACTAGATACACCCTCAACCTTCCAGTCCCCAGTAGCCTAGCTGTGTCCAGGTCCTTGGCTTATTTGGAGAAATGTCCATTGACAAAAATGTTTAAATGTTGGCAACTCTGAGTATACCTTTCAAACTTTTTCACAGCATTTTGTGGCATCAATTTCAGAGCAGGAAAAATGAGCAAGTCTTGTACCTCTGATTTAAAACAAATTAGCTTACTATATCGTTGCCTCTTTTTGACCTCAGCGGCAAATCAAAGTTCAGGGCCCTGGGTGGTGTTCCATTTAGGATTGGAAATTGGCGATAGACGGGTATTTATTTGATGCAGTTTTGTTTATTTACAAAGAATGTACAAAGTCCTGTGTCTTTGAATGCAGGGGGAATCAAATAAAACTTTTTTTGCTTGCAGCACCCAAACCAGTCTTTTCAGCCTTCACTCGTGACCCAAAAAACCTCTTCCCAAGTTTCTTTCACATGCTTTCAGCTGCTCCTTCAGGCTGTCTTTCTCAGTCTGTTCTTAGTTTCTATGTGTTTCCTCCTGCCCCCCAAAACACCTAGTCACAAGACCCAGTCGAACCCTCCACCAAGCTGGTGCTAGTTTCTGGGCAGACACCATTAGGCTTCATTTTAGGTGTGGTCCCTTAGCTCTCTTACAACTGACTTAAATGGAGGACTCATTCACACACCAGTTCCAAGAGGTTTTAACTCAACCCACAAGGTTTCACAGAGCTCATAAAATATATAATATAGTCTGATAGTGTTATCACTGGGATGGTGAGGGAGGAAGGTGGGAAGGGATCCACTTTTATGAGGGGAGGCAGAAAGAGAGAAGAGGTACAGAGTACAGATGGAGATGCCTGTATTTCCTGCCATGTCTTCGCTACTATTGTTACCTGTGCTAGCTAGATTAAAGCTAGCACAGGTGTATTGCAATCACACCTTCATGTTCAGTGATGACTTACGCTATGCGGAGGGAGTTGAAGGCAAGGCAATGAAGATTAGTATAATTCATGTGTCCTGATGAGTAAAATACTTATCAGAGAGAGACGTGCAGATCTGATGTCAAAATTTCGCCTTCCAAATTCCCTAATTTATAATGCCCTGCATTTTGTCCTAGTTTGGCATGCAACTCCCATTGATGTCAATGGGAGACTTATGGTAAAGATGAAGGAGCTTGGCTTGTTTAGCCTAACTAAAAGAAGGTTGATGGGAGATATGATTGCTCTCTATAAATATATCAGAGGGATAAATACCAGAGAGGGAGAGGAATTATTTACGCTCAGTACCAATGTGGACACAAGAACAAATGGATATAAACTGGCCACCAGGAAATTTAGACTAGAAATTAAACGAAGGCTTCGAAACATCAGAGGAGTGAAGTTTTGGAATAGCCTTCCAAGGGAAGCAGTGGGGGCAAAAGACCTATCTGGCTTTAAGATTAAACTCGATAAGTTTATGGAGGAGATGGTATGATGGGATAACATGGTTTTGGTAATTAAATATTCATGGTAAATAGGCCCAATGGCCTGTGATGGGATATTAGATGGGGTGGGATCTGAGTTACCCAGGAAAGAATTTTCTGTGGTATCTGGCTGATGAATCTTGCCCATATGCTCAGGGTTTAGCTGATCGCCATATTTGGGGTCGGGAAGGAATTTTCCTCCAGGACAGTTTGGAAGAGGCCCTGGAGGTTTTTCGCCTTACTCTGTAGCTTGGGGCACGGGTCACTTGCTGGAGGATTCTCTGCTCCTTGAAGTCTTTAAACTACGATTTGAGGACTTCAATAGCACAGATATAGGTGTGAGGTTTTTTGCAGGAGTGGTGGGTGAAATTCTGTGGCCTGTGTTGTGTAGGAGGTCAGACTGGATGATCATAATGGTCCCTTCTGACCTAAATATCTACGACTCTATGAAGGATAGAAGATGAGCCAGTATTTTGAAATCTATCAAAAGCGTTAAAAGTGGAGAAAAATCCCAATCCAACCCAAACGCCTCACTATTGGCACATGAATCATGGGATTCATAATGTGGAAATAATTGTCTAGTAAATTGTTTTAAATGTGTTGCTTTATTTGGAAGCCTAAAGCCATCAAGAGACCCAGAGCCTAAGTTAGATCTTAATAAATAAATAAATAAACACATAAATAATCAGCATAATATCAATTCACTAGCATGTTCTGCTTTATCTCTTGTTTACTTGTATTAAAAGATATCTGAGGCCACAGTAGGAGCTGTGCTGAAGTAAGTAAAATTAATAAACAAACAAACAAACAAGTTTAAGATTTGCACCAGAGAAATTTTAAAAATATGTGCCAGACTGAATATGAACCGTAAGGCCTTCGAAACGCAGCTGGTTTATCTTTCCTCCAGTGCGCCATCCAGCGTGTATTTTAAAATGGGCATGCTTCTAATTATTTGCTATTAGGGATATATGCAGTATGTATGTTCATTGTTTTAAAGGGTCAGGATAGCAGAAGATGTTCCAAAATAAAATACAGTGAAGAAATGGTTTTAATATGATGTTGTCTGGCCTATAGCAGGATGGCAAAATAACTTTAGAAAAGCTCACTCTATTTTATGCATGTCTTGTATATTTTTCTTACAGTCCCTTAGTTATAATTCAGAACTGGTACTTGTTTTATGGTCACTTAGCAGCTCCATATATATTTAATTAGCATATATATATAGATTGGTAGGCAAATACCGAATAAAAGGTAAGAACATTCTATATATAACGGGTGCTTAATTATTTATTATATAACCATTCCATTCAATAACTATAATAAGAATGGACTTTGACATGTTTGTTTAAACTAAAACCTAAGCAGACATTGAATTTTCTTAAAGAATTAACTTGGGTCGGTTAAGAATTCTAATAAATGTTTTTAAAATGCCAATTAATCAGTAAACTACGCTGAATAATGTGATAGAAAACATGGCTGCTTAGTTAGCAAGAGAGGATGTATGCTACTATTGACATTTGCTTCATAGGTAATGTTCTAAAATTGGCCATGCCTTCTTCTAGACTTTGATTATTCATAAATCTGTTGAGTAAGGTAAGTTCCATCGTTAACCTTTAATCTTTTAGAAGCAAACTTAGATGGCTGGAATCTATTTACTTTAGCAAGCTTGTTCAGTGATAATGCATGATTTTTAAATTTCCCTTTGTGTATTCCTTAGCTAAAGAAAAACACAGCTGCGTATGACACAAATTATATTTATTTTCTCATTAAGAAAAGTACAAGAAGATAGTATCTTGGGAAAGCTAATAATAAAGAGCTACTAAAGAATGCCCTTCATCTATTTGCACTGCCACTTTACATAGGATTTCCAAACAATCTTTTCAGGTGTATTAGTAAGGAAAGATATCTTAAAAGTCAAAGGAAGACAAAGTTAATGCATTTATAGAAGTAGCATTTCAGATAACATTTCCCCAAAGTGTTTAGATTAGTTAAATATTAGAAAGGTAGAGATAATAACATTGTTTGTATTCATAAATGTGGAAAGTTGCATTTTCAGGGAACTAAAGTATAAGGAATATCAAAGGTTTGTTGTCTTGGAATGCACAGGTGGCTTCAGGTTCATCTTGGCAGTGGTTATCTACGTATGTAGATTGGAAGCAATGTGCCAAACAGACCCTAACACCAGTCAGAGCTCTCTAGTGCTCAGGAAGGATCAAGAACAGAATTCTTTACAAAGCCCACTTTGGACATGGGCATGCCAATGCAATGCTCAGATATGATGGTAATGGGCACTATAGAAAATAGATCCTGACATACAGAAGTTTGGTATCAAATTTAGATCAAACATACCCAGATTATAAATGCCCTCAAAACTGTATATGCAAATGGAAGAACAGCAATGAAAATCAGGCTTGTGATGTTTGGAAGAGGAAACTGTGTACACACTGTATAAACTTCTTATTTTTGCAGAGGGATGTGACAAACCTGATAGCATCTCAAACCAGTTTTACTTTAACAGTGAGGTTGTTACCATTATGTGATGCTTGCAGTTAGTTCCTCTAACAGATATATTGAAATGTTCTGACAATAATAATATTGACTAAAATATTATGATGTTTTGACTGAACGTGGCTTAAACTGCCACCTGCTGGTTTGTAATTTTCAGGGCTTAAAAACAATGTTCACTGTTACAATAACTTGCATTCATATTAAAATAAAGAAAACTCAGTAAAATGTTCCCTTGTGTGCCATTGGAAATAACACTGAGAAATACAGGTGTGTTTATGGGAAGGTAACACCTCAGGTTTATAGATATATTTTCTATTGATACTCTTGCGTACTGTTTGTTTAATATACACAGGTGACAAAACTCTACTTTCAAATACACATCTGTAACTGCCACTGACGACAGTGGAACTTGTACATGTACATATCTAAGAGCAGAGTTTGGCCCATGCATTTTTTACACATGGTAACTTGGTGGAGAGCGGTGAACAGTCTGGGCGCTGAATTCTGCAGTCTTTATGCAACCAAAAACTCCCCTGAATTCCCTAGGAATAACTGCCAGAGTAAGGACTAAAGACGGCAGGGTTTGTTCCTGGGGAAGTAGTTTAACGATAATGAAACATATAACATTTCTTATCTCCCCCACCATCTGAGTTGGTTTGAAAATTTAGCAGTGTTATCTGAAATGAGGGAGATCACTACCATTAGCCTCTTTGGATTCCCACCCCCCCCTCCTTTTTTTTTTACATTTGAAATATCAGGACCTAACTATCACTCTTTGCTGGAGGCCCTTGGTGAGATCTTTGAAGGATATGAATAGTGATGTCATAATATACAATGCTATAACTTGAGCTACAGCTGTCTCTCCCCACCCAGGAAGGAGGAAAGAGTTGGAGAGAGAGAGAACTCAGGGACAGAAGAGGGTACTGTCTTGTGTGTCACCGCTGTTTAGGATCTCCAAAGACCCCTGAGCAGAGGAAGGGATGAGAGGACCTATTATTTCAAATGTAAAAAACATACAGAACTTTCTTTTGTACTTTGAGGCAGCCTTTAAACACCTTAAAGTAGTAGCAAAGGGAAGAACCACTGTGTGTTTGGTGGTTTGCATTTAATCTTTAACAATATGAAGGTGCTAATACCGACAATGGGCCAGATGCTACTCCCACTGAAATCAACTGCAAAGCTGCCTTTGCTTTCAGGGGAAGCAGGATTGTGTCCAGTGAGAAATGGAGAGGAGGGAACAATGTAAAAAAATGAACTTGAAATGGTGTTGCCAAAAGGTGAGAGCAAGTTTGAGTTGGGATATACTTCTTGCTGTGTTTGTCCCAGTGTTTGCAGTGAATTCAGTGCTTATGGAAAGGAGAGACTAATAGCACTTCAGCAAAAAGATGGGCTTGGTGTGGGCAGATGCTGTGCTGGTTTCCTCATGCAGCTGTCAGGGTATTTTAGTTCTAACTTGTAGTACCCCCTTTGTATCAGATCCTGGGCTTCTCCTAAGCAAAGGCCAAACTCTTAGCCAAACAAATAGGGGTTTATAAGATCAAGCCCATCTTGTACTCATTATTCTCAACAATGAAGTGTATTTTCTAGATAGAGAGGATTGCAGACACTGTTTTACTTGTGACCCAAATTAAAATTTGAACCTATGTTTCTGCAGATAAGTATGTGTAGTGTACCATCCCACTGTACCACGTATCATGGGACTTCGACGTATTAGGGAATTTAGGGGGGAGTGGAGGAGGAATGGAGAGAGAGGGAAAAGGCTGAGGAGCCAGAATGTATCCAGGCTCAAAAATGCGACAATCTTCCTTATTAACGGCTTTAGCGTGCAAGATGTTCAGTGTTCATGAATCCAAGAGGAGCTGAGGGTGCTCTGCTAATAGGAGGTGTTAAAAACCTTACAAGAGTGGGTCCTAACAGAGCAATATTCAGAAACAAATACAAAATCACAGCAGGCAGGATCTTCCCTTCCCCCTATGCCCTTGCAATCTATGCAAACCATCCATTAAAGCATGAGAATCAAATTTGACTCTGCTGGATTCTATCATTTCCTCTTTGCTGACACAGACTGGACAAGCGGAGAAGTAATTATATAGCATCTTTCATCTGAGGATCTCAAAGCACTTTACAAAGATTAAGTAATTAATTCTCTCAGTACCCCTTTCAAGTTGGTAAGTATTATTAACGGAGCAAAAGCAGGAGCAACTGTGGCTGTCCAGCTGCTGTGGCAGAGAAATGCAGTGACGACACTGATGACATGACTAATTTATTTAGTGAACTGAATTTAGCATGGTGATGAGGATTTATTTGCCATCATTCCATCATTCATCAGATTTATGGTTCTCTCTAGGCAATGAGTATTACTGTAACTAAGTTTAGTTTGTTCAATTAATTCCTGTAATTCATTTTGACTGAACAAAATACATAAAATAGTTTGGTATGTGAGAGGGACCCAAAGATATTTAGTTTGTCTCGCTGTCTGTCTTTCTGACTGCATGCTTACATATTCAGGTTATACTAGGTTTAGTCTTTGCATTGACTTCAAGGGAGCTGTCGCAGGACTTTTGCAAAGCAGCTGTGTTTGCCTGGGGTAGAATGAGCTCCTTTTCTGTCTAATCTCATACTTTTAGGACGTGCATTAGCGTAGCATCTGAACCCAGACTCTTTATGATTCAGTTTGTGTCCAGTCTCTTCTAAGGCATTGGGAAAATTTACGACGATGCTTTTCTGTGCTTTTGGTGGCAATAATGAAGATAACAATAATAATGATAACAAATGACTATTTTATATACAGTTCCTGCATCCCTGCTGAGACACTCAGTTCACTACACAACTAAAATGTAGCAATAAACTATGCTTTAGTCAAACACAAGTTATTGGGCTCAATACCAGAATAACTGAATGGAATTCCTTGGCCTGTGTTACACAAGAGGTCGGACTAGATAGTTCAGTGGTCCCTTCCGGCCTTGCAATCTATAAAACTATAAACAAAAGGAACATGAACAGCATAAAGTGGATGGTACAGATAGCTCCCTCCCCTTTAACTTCTAAAAGAAGGGAAATCCTTGTTTTACTCCTTTGCAAGCTCTGGAATCCCTGGCGAGTTAGCGCAGTGTTTTGTAGAATCTGTCTCTCAAGTCGACTACAACTCCCAGCAGCCTCCTGCCTTCAACCTCACATAGTAGGTTGTATATTGCCATTTGAAACAAATGGATTTTGAAAGCATCCAGTGAGATTTTAACAAACCATAGAAGGATTAATTTACGCCCCTGATCCTCCTCAAACGCATAGCCAACAGGAAGATGTTCTTCCTCTTTGGGTGGTGGTTCTCCGCTCTTCCCTCTCCACTCATCTTTTGGCTAAGTAGAGCTCTGAATGCAGAACCTAGCATTCAGGAATATGACATGAATTTGTGGCTTGCCCTGGAGGTCTTGGAGTCCAGAATGCAATGAATAGATTACGTCAATCCATAAATGTCACTTTATTTCATCGGTGACCAAAATGATATTGTTAATATTGCTCATTTTAATTAACAGTTTTAAAAGACCGTATGTGAAAGGGCACAATAGAGTGAAAATTGCTTTGATAAAATGTGAGCTGCGACTTCAGCATTTGGTGACATGGATTTCATGATTGTTATTATTTGTTTACTGGTATTGTGGTAGTGTCTAGGAGCTCCAGCCACAAATTAGGACCACTCCAGTGTGCTGGGTGCTGTACAGACACAGAACAAAAAGATGGTCCCTGCTCCAAAGGTCATGGATGCTTCTTGGTAAAGTGAAAAGCTTTTCATGCAGGAACTCTTTGGCTTTGTCATGCCAAAAGCTAACGGCATACCACAGTGAACAATCAAGCCTTTCACTCCGCTCAAAGTGACGCTGAGAAATGCTACAGCCCAGCAGAGGCCCTTCCTGACTGAGAGGGTGGGCAGAGCACTGCAGATGCAGCATGATTTTCACCTGCTGTTGTAAATTGGCTGAGTGCACTTTTATGTGTCAGTTTTGCCTCCTCACATGCCAGCAGCCTTTATTTCCAATGCAACACCTCCCACCTGTTCCAAATTGGCCAGTTAAAAGGAGGCATATGGTAGCCATAAAAGTGCTCAGAGAGCTGTAGGTAGTGCTCTCTCCTATAAGCATGGGTTCATCCAGGGACTAGGTTTGGCGGCAGGGCAGATGCATTAATACCTTTCTCACAACCAGATCTGTTCCCACTGGAAACTCAGAGCAGAGTTTAGTATGGAGTTTTGAGTTCTAGCTGAGCACAGAAATCCACAGGTAATTTTAGATAAGCAAGCAGCTCCTTAAAAGGCATAAGTTTTGCCCTTCCACAGCAGGCAGCTAAGGAAGCATATGGAGCCTGATAAAGAAATCAGATTCCCTGCCATGCAGGATGAGAAAAGTGGGTATCATTTTCACAGATTTAACCAAGAACAATGACACTATTTGCAACGAAAGTGAAAAGCCAAAAATTATTTGCCAGCATGCCAATGTGAGTTCCCTAGAGAGTAATTGGAAAATGAGAACAGCCTGTCACAAATTAAGTCTAATTTCTAAAACAAGCACAAGACAGACTGATATTGTTTATGAAAAAGGACATGGAGTTAAACTTTAGATGTTGGTTTCAAAGGTTGTTAATTAGAACTTTGGACTAGTATATTTGCATTAATTGTATGTCCTGGATTACAGTGCATGGTTAAAGTGTTAGCCTTCAGTGATCCAAGCACAGCTCCTCCCAAGCTGATATCTCTTTTCTGATTATTACACCAGTGGTTTTGCAGAAAGCAGCTGCTAATGCTTGTTGGTTTGAGAGCGCTGATAAAAAATGTGCTCATTACCATGTTGATTTTATGAGATAGACAGTATGTTCTGATTGGGGCTTCTGGTTGTACGTTTGAACTATAGCTTGGCTTGTATTCTGTCAAAATTCCAATAGGGCTTGTGCCCGTGGATATTGTGGGTAGAAGAAGGAGAGACAGATGGTGAGAGTAGCATATACATGTACTAGAACGGGGGGAAAAGAAGCAAGGGTAGGAGCCAACTCCTATCAGCACTTGCTCAGACACTCCCTACCCCAGCCGTATGAACCTCTGCACATCCATTGCCTTAAATCCATGTAATCAGTGAAGTTTCGTATGCAGGGATCTAAGTCAGCATATGGCCCTGTATTGACAAAATAACCTCTTGATTGTAGCTGAATGTTCCATATGTGTCCAGGCAGAACAAACCTGCTATGCTTCTGAATGTACCAGGTATCACTGAACATTATATTGATTTCAGTGAGTGATGGCAGCACATCAGTTTCAGTGGTGGACCAGCAGTGAAATGATTAGAATACCTTGGTACCCCAGGGAATGAAACCACATTATTTTGTGCTATTGGATACTCTCCTGTGCATTTATGGTCAAGTCAGGAGAAGGCAAGGTGTCCCACACAGATACAAAGGGAATTTCCCCACTCACAGATGTTTTTTTCCACCTGATGCCTATCAGCATGTGGCAGCATGGAAAAGTCCCAATCTGACAGAAACCACAAGTAAACCGCACCCCCACTCCGAGCCCTGGAGTAACATCTCCTGCTGGCTTCACTAGCCTTTTAATAATTCTGGAAGAAATGGATGGTGTACCTGCCATAAGAGGACTTGTTGACATTTGACCCTGATTTGTTTTTAACTTACTGGTCCAATGACAGCTCAGTCCCTCAACACTCCTGCCAGGTGCCTTTCTTTTTCTTCTGTTACTCCTCTATAGGTGACCAAATAGGGGAAGAGGGCAGCATATAAGGGCAGGCTACCAGAACTCTACCAACGTACACACCTTCTTGGGAAGACTTCCTCACTTGGGATGAAGGCCTGAGAGGCATTGGAACTGCAACCCACCTCAGTGTACCTCCTCCACCCATCCAGGCAATCACACCAATGGGACTGTTTGCCTCTGTGACAGCACAGCTGGGCCCTGCCCCAGCAATCATTTCTCTCAACTTCTAAAGTCTCAATTTCTGCTACTGTGCAAACTGTCAGAAGACTGGAGGCTTGAGTCCTCCCAGACCTCCAAAATCTCAGGCAGGAAAATGAAACTCTCCTTGTGCTAAAAATACTGGGCCTTTAGGCTTCTGCCCACCATCTCTCACGATCTAATGGTGGAGCATTATGAGAAGAAGCTAAGGGACCTATGAAGCACCTCACATTTGTACTGTCTATAGCCAATTTACACAAGTAATTAGATTATGGACATCAGAATAAGAAGACTATACCTAATAGAAACACAGGAGATGCTAAGCTGGCAGAGGAGGCTCCTGTATTGCATATGGTTCCTCTGGGAGATGGCAGACACAACTGAGGGTGGCCACCTTGGAGGGTGCTGAATTTCAATTCTAGAGTATCAGATGAGCAAGTAGGACACCCTAACTGAATACTATCTTTTGCAATGTGTATAAGCATGTCAACACTAATGTTGGGTCAGGGTGGGTAAGGTACTTCATTTTGCTGGTGTTGACAAAGCCCTTGTCAAGATTATAGGCCTCCCCAGGTTAGCTTATTCTGAGCTCCTTGATCAAAGCTAATTTGAGGAGACTAAGAAATGGGGCAGCAAACATCTGAGAATCAATGGCAGGGAGGGTAATGCCCAAATGTAGAAGGAAAAAGATTAAAAGGCCCAAAGAGGCCCTTCTCCTCCACTATGCCTGCTGCAGCTCAAGGTTCGACAAAAAGATAACAGGCTGGCAGGAATAAGGAATCTTCATTTATTGGTTTACAAGCTAAAAGCTTAAAGCTTCAACAGTCTTTTGGACATAGCCTTGCTGCGATCACCATCAGACACTGAGCCTGCCCTGCCAAATGTGTCGCTGGCAAGAGCAATCAGAAGAAGGTTCATATTCAAGTCTTTGAAAGATTAAATTCCGTCAAGGACTCTGTTGTAAACAGAGTATAAGAGGGGCTAGGAGTGTATCTCATTGCTAGTTTGGTGCAAGGGGCTCCTCATTAACAAATAAAAACAGAGGTACCTTGCTGGCTGTGGAGGAGGGGATCTGAGAAGGCTTAAGGAGAAAGGCCATAGAAACGGTACTGAATGGAATCATTTCAGGGAGACAGATAAAATCTATATTTGCAGTCTCCAAGTCCATTGGGGGGTATTGTCCAAGTTTAAATGTCAAGGTCCAAGAACAGTCTAAAAGATTTAAAACTGAGTGTGAATGAAAAGGATTTTCCTTGTTAAAATAGAGCAGAGAGATCATCTTGGACAGAAGTGTTGTCTTCTGTTGGGGAACTGAAATCTTGTTTCCCCTGGAGTAACCCCAAGGAGTATAGCAATGGTGAGTCTTCCCCTGCAAGACATCAATTTACACCTGCTTGTACCAGCCAGGGCAAAAGTTCCCCCAGGAACTCCATGGCTGTCTGAGGTTTGTTTTCATACAGATGTCAATTTCAAACTCCTCCATAACTGGAAGGAAGGAAGAACATTGCTTAACAGTGGATTGCACGCTTTTGGCCCTCACATGACAGTGACCTCATTTAAAAATAGGGGCTAAGTCTAAGAATGCTATGTAGCAGTGATTGTTATTTCATTATCATCATTAAAAGCACAGGTGGAAACATTCAATCCCGAAGCTTAAAAAATTACACCAGCCCTGCTGGGGATTGTTTGACTAATAATGAATTCCATACAAAATAAATAAATAAAAGACACTTGCTCCTTGCAGAACAGGTGAGATGTTAAGTCTCCAGGATTGTACCATGACTTAGAAGATTTATTTTTCCTTTTATTGTAAATTTTATATTTTGGGTTTTATGTTACACTTCTGTCATATAAGATGTCAGCATTGTAAATATTGTTTGATGACCATGGTTTAACACATCAGACTATGGAATTCTTTACCTCTCACTCAATTTTTAACATATTTTGTCTTCTTTATTCCCTATATTTTGATACTTGTAACATATACTAAAGTTATGGGTGAAGCTGGCAGGAATCAATATTTTAGTTTCTCTAGAAGTCTCTGATCCCCTAGGATCCACATTGGTCTCTAAGAATCCCTGGGAGGTCAGTGGCATTCACACCAATGCTCCTTGCCTCTGTTCTGGCTCCCTGCCCCATTGGCTCCTGCTGGCCCCTGAAGAGCAGAAGCCATGCTTCCCACAACTCCAATAAGAGTGGTTACCTGTTGCCCCTCTCTCTCCTTAAGGGTCTGACAACATCAGGCTGCATCAACTTTCTTCAATTTCCTCCATGGGTCTAGGACGGGGACAATTCAGAGCAGCCCATCCAACTCCCAACCTCCTGCCCCCCTCTCTCCACTTCCTTCTGATCTGTGGTCTCTCAGTGACAGAAAGCTTTTACTACTGTGTGGGTTGGCTGGCAAAGACCCGCTGTCCTGCCACAGCACTGCAAGTATCGCCTTCTCTTGAAAGCTAAACCTGTCACATCTGTGAAATATCTGCTCCTGCCAGCTTGAGACCTAGGTCCTAGCACTTTGAATCTATGTGCTCCTCTACCTGAGCTTCTGTATACAACAGCATGATGCATTGCAACTGCATTACACGAATCATATAAAACTCTGGCACATGGTCAGTCTGTGCAAACATTGACTGATTGAAGATTCAAATCAGATTATACTGTAGAATTGTTTATTCCACATAGTTATTTTTATTACAGGATGACTTATGCATAACCTTCAAGTTTTGTAGAACAGACAAGGTATTTGTTTAGAAGGCAGGCCTATTAAAAACCATTTTTTTTCCTGTTTGAATTGGATAACATTGTAATATATCCTTTAAATCACAGTAGCACCCTAGTGGCTATCATATTGCATTAGTTACATGAGTTTTCAGTGAACATTATACAGTATATACTACATTCAGTAAATAGACCAGTCATGCTTATAGTTGCATAGAAAATTCCAGGAAATTTGTGATGACATTCCCTGCAGGTTAGTAATTCTACCCATTATTTATATTGGTTTGATTTGATTTTTAAAATAATCTGGTGAAACTAGATGAGGCTCAGCATTTTGGAACAACTTTATTTCACAGAACTCTAGAAATACTTTAAGATGAGTATTTGGGATTTATTAAATACCATCTTCAAGGATTTTATATTTACTGATAAATTAGGTCGTGTAGATAAAGAATAGCTGTTCATTTAAATAACTTTTGACTTTGTTTTCTGCATCCCTGTGCATCATTTTAAAAATATAGTCAAATATTTGAGGTAAAAGCCTGCTCTCAGGCAGAATCCACTACATGGATCTGAAAAGAGGTTTCTCCTATGGTACCTAACTACTGTTGCACATCAACAATATTCTAAACGAAGTAGAAACGCTGCATCTTCATCACACCTCAGGCACAGCACTTGAAAGCACAAGATATAGTAATGTCTTACTTAAAGCCCATCTTCACTAAGTAGCCACCTGCCGAAAGCAATGTATCCCAAAGAACTTTTCAGTGTTAAGTTGCTTGTATTAAATGACCACCTCTCCGTTGTGACCAGAGACCACCAAGAATTGGTGCAGCAGCATCTTTGCTTCAGATTTCATCACCCATAAGTCATGTGCACATAAGCCCCTCTGCTCCAAAGGGACCCACCTGTGTGGACCCTGCACAGGTCAGAGTTTGTGTGCAGGATACTCTGAACTTTGCGTAGTTCAGTGTATTGGCTTGAGTTTGTATGCTGAAACATGCTGGCATCAGCTAAATAACAATATAAACCTTCCACATGTCCAAGCATGGAACCACTGCTTCTGCAGAGCTCTTAAGCACCTACTCAACTGAGCATTTAAGCATTCAGTACCCACTGAACTAAGCACATGCTTAACTTCAAACATGTCCTTAAATGCTTTGCTGAATAGGGACCATAAAATCTAATCCAGTGGTCATATAAATCATTTCCCATAGATAACTAATTTAACTAGCAGACAGATTAATATTTTGGCAGAAAGGAATTTTTTATATACAATAAGCTATTTTTATTTCATGTGTTTTATAAAAAATAAAATATTTGCTGATTTTAAATGTACTAGAAGCACGAACATCATTTTTAGATCAGTATCATTTAATATTCTATGATATTCTTTTCAGTTTTTCAATTATAATTCTTTTCTGTTCAAATTCTGCACTGATAACCATGATTTCTGAACACCTGCTTGGGTATCTTTAATAAAAGAATGATCTCCTTTTAGAAATCACTATTTGTCAACCCTTTGAGTGGTCACTTGGTGCAGGTTTTACTTGTTTGCCCATTACTAAAGAAAGTGACTTCCTAATTAAAAAATAATCCTATTCTTTGAATGCTAGAGCTGTGAAACTGAACCTTTTAGCTTCCCTTGGGAGGTCAGCAAACTCTTTTGTTTGTTTGGATTTGCAATCCTTAAATTTCACTTTGAGGACAAATCCAAAAGCCCAAAGTGAAACTGATGAATCAAAACCATAAATCCCTCTCCATCACCCATCGGGCTGGAAGTATTCCAACAAACACAATGTTTGCATGAACGTGGTCTGTGTTTTCCCAAAAGTATGTGAACTTTGTGGCAAATCCTAGCCCAAGAATAAAAACCAGGTGAGTTTTGTGTGGTTTGGGGTTTTTGTGAAGATTTCCAAAGCTCTTCTAAGGAACTTCTTAGGCAAATGAGTAGAGAGGGTGGTACTTTAGTATTTCACTCTGACTTCTCCCATAAATCCATTGCTGGAATTCAGCTGCCAGAACTGGTGGAGACCCACATTTTTAAGCCTGGCCTCCCAATGTTTGTAGGAGGACTTCTTGAAATACCAAGGAAGAGCCATGGTAGGATCTGGTGTAATTTCAACACTGGATATACCATTTTTGAAAACAATTTCTAGATCACCTCAAATCACACTGTTTCATAAATACTATATGCATGACTGTGATGGCAGTGCCCTGTGCTCTTCTATAGCCTCTTTGCTGACTGCTGCCTTTGGCTTTGTCTATGCAGTAGGATAATGCGCTCTACTGGGGTGTACTTCAGAAAGTGCACGAAGGTGTTGTGCCTTAATTGTCCCATGAAACTGGTGTGCTTTAACATCGTGCTGTTTGAAAGAGTACTACATTAAAGCACACTAGGGAATCATTAGTGCACACCAGCAGGGTCTACCTGAACTAATTAATGTGCAACATGCTAATGTGCTTTAGAAATCACATCCCTGTAGAACGCATTTCCCCCTTTGTTTCTTCCTTCCACTCTTGACTTTGCACCTTCTTTCATGCTGCCCCAGCTTGAGACAGCGTTCCATTTCCCTGTACAGAGTGCCCCTCCATGCCACCTGCAAAGCCCTCCTTAAAACTCACTTCTTTCATGGAGCCTTCCTGTATTATTTTCCTAATCAATGATGTCTCTATGCCTACATCTGCTCGGACTGTATATTGTGCACTGTTGTGCAATATAAATTACAAACCCTGTTCATGATACAATAGAACCCCTACTGTGTGAACTAACTGGGGATTGAGGAGTTCATAAAATTGAACATCTCAAAATTACAATAGCTATGGTGCATAGGCCGCAGTATGGTGTACTGCATTACCTTCTTGTCCTTCAAGCCACTGTAAAGTGATTTCCAATGCACTGAAGGTATTGGAATGTGAAGGGATGTTGACGTGTTCTTCATTAACATCACTTTAGTTATGTGATTTATTTATTTCAAGTCAGGAAAAATGGTTTGTATAACTGGTCTTCCATAAGATTGGTATATGTAAAATGAGGTTCTATTGTACCTATATTATAAGCAAAGGGCAGATCTTCAGGTACATCAGAGCAATGAACAGCATACCCAAGGGGAGAGACTGTGATTTCTGCTGTCCTTCTATATGTCTTTCCTCCTGATTATGGGGATAAGCCCCTAGCACAAATTAGAGCAGCCTCAGAGGCTATAGTTGTAAAATGGGGATATTTATTAATATTTGCTTTTGTAAAGTACCTTAACATTTTCAGATCAAAAATGTTATATAATTGCCATGCATTATTACTTTTTTATTTATTTGACCAAGTAGCACCCTACAAGCACCAGCAGAAATATGAGATTCAACAATGAATTGCAACTTTCAGAACTCTATCGAGAAAAAGTCTTAATCCAGTTTTTCTATTATTTTTGTAACTTGCTCTGCATGACAGATTCTCAACTGGTATCAATAGCATAACTCCAGTGATTTAGCTCATCTGAATTAAACATGAGGGGAGACCAGAAAGATATTTTGCATATAATTTGAAAAAATAATATTTTAATATGTCTTTAAAGTATATAAAATACGAGAGAAAAACAGTGAACAATGTGTACCTTTCAAGCTATTGATAATTTTGAAAACTACTCAAACTCTTGCTTTTAGTATAATATAAAGAGAGAGAAACCATTTTTGGCAAACAGTTCACCCCCTGGCTGAGAACTTGTATGCCAACTTTCAGTCTGAAGCAACTTTCTGTGACTGCATTATAAACTCTTAAAAAGGTTTTGTAATGGAAATGCTGACAAATGCAACTAAAAATGGCCCTAAATGAGGATTGCTATAATACTTTATAACTTTCTAAGAAGTTTATAGATAGTTGGTAGCAAACTTGTCCTGCTAGAAGTAGTCTATTAAAATATCAGACATCATACTCCTTTGGTGAATAGGTTTTATTTAAAACAAACAAAGCAGAAGGGCTTCTGAATTCTAGTTCTGACTGTGACCCCGCCTCTGTCTGTGGTCTGTAATCATGACCCTGATATTTGACCATTGTGGCTCTTTCATGAACTGTCTTGAGGTTTTGAGGCCTTTAACTTCTCTGTCTCAGTTTCCCCATCTGTAAAATGAAGTTAGTAGTTGTGTATCTATCTCACAGAGTTGTTGTAAAGTTGAATTATCTAACATTTGTACAACGCTTTGAAGGGCTGACAAGAGCCAAGTATTTGAAAAACCAGCTTTTTAGATCCTGTTGTTAAATGTATTGTTTTCCATTCTATTTTATGGAAGAATCCTCCTCCCCACCCAAATAAATAAATAAATAAATAAATGAAAACCCCTCCCTATTTTTTACTTTATTGGAAAACCTTTAATATAGTGAAATTGCATGGATACATTTCATCGTATGAGATCATTGTTGAATAAACTCATATCTATTGCAACTGAAGGCAGACGGTGATGTCTCTTGTTGAGCAGTAGACGTGTTTGGTAGCGATTAGTTATTGTATATTTAGACTTTTGGCAGCAAGTAACTGAGTAACCTAGGACACATGGTGATAAGTGTCCACTGAAAGGCGCATGTGTAACCCAGATCACTGGCTTTGGGAGTTTTGGGCACTGAGCATCTCATGTGAAGTAATCAATGCAGAATTGGGCCTTGTGGCGTAAACATAATTGAAAAGAAAATTGCCAAGATCTTGCTCCTGTTCCCATTGAAATCAATGGCAAATCTCTCACTAATTTCAATGGGCGAAGGTTTGAATCCAAACAAGCTATAAAAAGGAACTCCAAATTAAGAGCCCAGTCCTGCTACCCTTGCTCACAAGAGAAGTCCCACTGATATTGGTGAGACTATTTGTCCGATTAAGCCCTAAGTCTGTGCATAAGGATTTGCAAGAAGTGGCCTTATCTTTCCTGCATGCCACAGATCTTGGTTTCTAAAGGTGTTTGCTGTAAGTCCTTATCGTTTATGTAAGTGCCCTTCACTGGACATTTATATAATGGGGTAAATATTTAAAAAGTTGTGCAGTGCTTTAGCCATGCAACTACAAGTGTCTTAGATCCTGTTGGTTAGATCATGTACCTTTTCACTATGTGCCATAAGTCACTAAAAAGTTAGCCATATGACTTTAGTGAGAGTTGAGGGCACTCAATATCATGTAGGATGGACCCTGTCATTAGCATGTGTAACTGACATTCATTGGTGCTTAAAATGTGTCTCTGCATAAAAGGTCAGTAAAAGATCTCAGTAATAATTTAGTTGCATAATCACAGCATAGTTGCATAATTATAACTTATCCTTCTGTTTAGCTGTTGAATTAAACTTTAATCTTACAAATAATTGGATTATCCAAAAAGAAATCAAGAGGTTTAAGTGTTTTTAAATAGGTGTGAAAACTTCACTGCTGAGACTTTTTTTGGAATGTGGATATGAAATTATTGATCAATAATGCCAGAAAGATCTGTTCTGTGAGTTCGGTTGCAATTTGAATAACGTCCCTTTGCATTGTTTATTAGCCAGGAGCAGAAATTACAGTTAACAAATTAATGAAAATCAAGTGATGCCTTTGAAGAATTTTTAAGTAAACCTTAATCAATGCCTAAGGCTACTTGTTCAAAGTGAAAAAAAAAAATTAAGGTGAACTAGCCACTGTTACTAAGAGTCAATTGACAGAATGCATGGGTCATTAATTTTGTGTCCTTTGTTTTGTCAGTTTGTTTTCATGAGGCCTGGTAGAGAAAGTAAAACCAGTCAAGCTGAAAATTGTCTGCTCTGTAGCTTATTTCCCCTCCCAGCATGCACTGACCCAAGGGAGTGGGCTTCAGGTCAGCAGGCCTTCATTTCCCTTCCAAACAGTCTTATTCTTGCAAGCTTGATAACAGATACGGTTTTGTTAACAGAATAGTTAATTCTGCTCCAGCTCAGCTTTAATCATATGCAGGTTGTGTGTGTCAATAAGAATGAAATGCCTTCTCACATGATATCATTTTAGTTTGAAAGAGATACTGGAACAGACTCCATAAAGCCCACATCCACTAAAATCTGACAGAAAGAAAAAAACCTTTTGAAGAAAAGAACTGAAAATATAATTGTCAGTAATCAGCCAATAGTTTTATTTTCTTCACCATTATTTCACAGCCCTGTTCTCCTCCTTCTTTGTCTCCCCCCGCTTCCCCTCCCTGAAGGAGCTACTCTCCATCTGGTTTGGTTCTGAGCTGACATATGTTACTCAGATGGCATGTGCTGGTTATAAGTGAAAAAGGTGTGGAGGAATGGAAGTAGCAAAAAGGGGTTTAGTCCCAACTGGCGACTAAGCTATTACAGGTTGGAAATGTCTTCTTCAGTATTTCACCCCATAAGGATTGCGGGGCAAATACTCCACGGACTTAAACTCAGTGCAACCCTGCTTGTGCCAGGATCAACTGTCCTTTACACCAGTGTAAACTAGGAATAACTCCACTGAAGTCAGCGGGGTTACTCCAGTTTTATACAAGTATGACTGAAAGAAGAATTTAGCCTCTTGGAATGGAGTTGCTGTCCATGTAACCAGCACAGAATGTGGCGTGGACATCCCTAAATCTATCCTCACATATTACAATCTGCAACCCCATTGATTATACTTTCTCTTTTTAAAATAAAAACTGCCAATGAAATATAAGAACATAAGAGGAACATAAAACAGGTAAACATTTTATATTAAACTTAGCAACCCAAATAGGTGTTTTATTTGTTTTTGTTTTTTTATAGTATAGATAAAATAGTTGATGGATACTAATTGGATATGTAAGTCAGATGCTCATTGTTTTACATTTTCATGTCAAGTGTAACCATATGATACCCTCCAGTCCTCAGATGTAACCAATAATTTCCATAGCTACACCCCAAGATCACTGTAATCTCTCAGTAATATTTTAAAAATGTGAACCCCACTATATCATTCTTGTTCCTTGGTGCAGATAAGGGTTAGGAGGATTATTAAATTCTTCCTCAGTTTTTGACTTGCAACAATCTTTTTAATCACTAGGCTGGTTGCCGGAAGTGGGTGTATGTGACCCAATATTCTTGCTAGGGCTTGTTAGGGCTGAAGAGGAAATGCTTCAAGAATGGAAATAGAGTGTGTGGAAAATGTGCATTTGGTGTTTCTAGTGTCATTATTGATAGAACAAATTATTTGATTAAACGTTTTTGAAATGGCATTGCATTATGAAAAATGATTATGATAGTCACATTATCTTAACCTAAGATTCATTGAAAACAATTTTCAATGGACTGAAAAGACTTTAAACCAATAGTTGAAACTGATTTCATGACTGCCAAAAACGCATGGGTTTGGAATTATCTACTAGATACCGGAAATTAGTGGGGACATGCTAAAAAGTTCTCTCTTCCTGTCAGAGATTACTAACATTTTTATTGTCTAATTTTGTATTGATGTAGCTTAATATTTGTTTTTAAGAGGCTGAAACAATTTGTTGAATCACTTACATGGTCCATTAAAGCAAAAACTGCAGCTTCTGTTCTGACAGCAGAGATAACGTTTTTAGATAAACATAATTTCCTAGGTTGTTTTTTTCCAGCTCAAACTCATACTTTCTGAAACAGATTATGGTTTTAAAATATTGTATTTTAAGTGTGTGTTGTTTCTTGTTATCTATAAATCAGACACAGAGTCTTAATGCCCAAGAATGTTCCATTAACTCTAAAGAGAAATGTTCACTTTTATATAGAAAAAAGATCTTGGCAGACAAGTCGGAACTACCAGATGGTATAGGTTGTGCCACATGGACTATAAGGTTTTTTTTTCTCCCCTCTTATTGATGTCTTAAATTGAACATGTTCCATCTGTCTGCTCTCAATAATGAACAGCTACATTTTTTATTGTAAAAGTAACAAATTCCATATAGAATAAATTAATTCAAGCATGTAATGAAACGTGCAAGAGCTTATACGCAGTACTTCTGTGGATTTTGGAATTATGTGTAGCAATCTAATATAGTTCATGGAAGTACAGCAGGTAAGACTAGTGGCAGAACAGTTTGCTGCTCACGGGCGGGAGGAGGGGGACAGACAAAACTACCACTTAAACGACACTCGGCACATTTTGTGGTAGCAGTTTTACAGAAAGAGGAATCCAAGTCTGCCACAGATATTTATTTTATTTTAATACACCTTGATTTGGGGCCTGATTCTCATACTACTCTGACCCCTTTACACTGCAAAGGGGCCGTAAGTGGGGTTTTAAAGTAATTTGCACCCCACATCAGGCCTCCTTACACTACCAGAATGGATTAAAAGGGCCTTAGTGTTAATGAGAATCAGACCCTGCTTCTTTCAATAGACTTAAAAAGATGCTAAATGTTGTATTGTTTAGACTGACTGAATTTCTAAAATTATTGTGATTATACTATATCTAGAGGACAGAAGATTGAAGTGTATTCAGTGGCTCTTACAAATGATGCAAAAACTATTTGACATTTCATCCAATGATAAGATGTTAGGTTTTAGAAACTGATATGTCTGGCTTGAGATAATTCTCCAGTTCTGCCAGGTGCAAAAGAAGAAAAGTAGATTATTCTATATATTGCCTTATATAAACACTATTATATACTGTGCCTTTTCTTGCACATGTTGTTATAAACAGAGAATTTAAAAAAGTAGAGTTTTAAATACTTATACAGGAGGGTTTTGTTTGTAAAAGTTGATGGT